>NC_092727.1:103509114-103753989 GCF_047496885.1 Scyliorhinus torazame
ACGGGACTTCGGCCCATCCGGAAGGGAGAATATCGGCAGGCCGAAAATCGGCTGCCTTGCGCAGACCCGTGACATTCTCCGCGGCAGCAGCGCCATTAACGCCCCGCCGACTTTTCTCCCTTCGGAGACTTCGGCGGGGGCGGGGGCGGGATTCACGGCGGCCAACGGCCATTCTCCGACCCGGCGGGGGGTCGGAGAATGACGCCCCAGATGAGGTGTTGACTAGGTACTTAATTTACTGTTTGCAGTTTTGTTAATCTAATCATTCTTGAACACAAACAATGGGCTTCATTGAACTCTCTGCAAGTGGATGAGTTTTGCATAAGAACCTCGGCCAAATGTTCCCAGGCATCAAACAGATTAAGGAACTGCTTTGGTATCTGTTTGAAATTTTCAAGATTACAAAACAAATCGACATAGCTGATTCAAACAAATTGAGCAGAATTTTCTGAATTTAGTCCTTGCCAATACAATAGGACGATAAATGCCATCTGGAGCAGGGTTTGCGTGCTTCATTAACTGAGCCACAGCATTAACATCCTGTCCATGGGTTCCCCAACCAATCAGAGAGGGTGGGCCGGTTGACACACCAGGGGCTGGATTCTCCGCCGTGGGATGCTCCATTTTGCCGGCAGCCCGAGGGTTTCCCGATGGCGTGGGGCTGCCCCACAATGGGAACCCCCATTGACCAGCCAGCGTAACAGAGCATCCCGCAGGTGAGGTGAAACAGAAATGCGGCGGGACGGAGAATCCAGCCCCAGATCAGTCAAAGGATAGAGGAACAATGGCTCACTTCTACAGGAACTCGTGAGGCTGCAAGCATGGAAAGGGGACCTGGACAAGACTGGTCCCTGGACTCTCACTCATCCCTGGAGGACCTGCTGAGGGACAGGTAGGACAAAGAGGCCAACCTCATCCAATCTAGCAGGTGTGGATGAAAGTGGCTGAGGAAGTCAGAATAGGAATGCGGTCTCCAACCTGGAGACAGTGCCCCAAGGGAATGCAGGATCACAGGAGGGCGGGTAATATGAGTAACAATGATTTCGGGTGCCAAGCCCCACATTTTGACTTCTGTAGCATTCCGCTGCACAGCAAACCTCAGAAAAACACATCTTGGATGTTCTACTTATTCTGCACGTTCTCCCCCTGTCTACGTGGGTTTCCTCCGGGTGCTCTGGTTTCCTCCCACAAGTCCCGAAAGATGTGCTATTAGGTAATTTGGACATTCTGAATTCTCCCTCTGTGTACCCGAACAGGCGTCAGAATGCGGCGATTCGGGGCTTTTCACAGTAACTTCATTGCAGTGTTAATGTAAGCCTATTTGTGACAACAAAGATTATTATTATATTGGGTGAGAGGCAGAAATCCAGGCTGGTAGGGAAAGACATGATATAAAAACATTGAATCCATAATTTAATAACAGGTAAGTTGGCCAAACTATAGTAGGACAGTCAAGCCAAAAAAAAATCAATAGATGCTCTTTGGAAGAGGTTTAAAGCAACTAATAGTACAAGGAAATTGATTTGTAGACCATAACTTCAAATTTATTCCTGCTTTCAAGATACTTTTGCTCTATTACCTTCGACTGTCACCAGCTGTATCAATATTCAGATATCTGGATGGAACATAGTCATGTTTTTCAATGTACAGCTATATCTTGGTGGTTCTCTCTGAATGTTTCCATTTAACAGCCAGTAGATGAAGTATCGATGTGTCAGTTGCTGATTTTCCTTTGACCAGGGTCAAGGCGAGAATATGTTGCCAAGACCTCGTTTGACGGCTTGTAAATGGAACACCAAAGTGCAGAATTGTAGCTGCCTCCCCAAACTGAATATTGATGAGTTGGTTGTGATCCAAGATATTAGGTCAAAAACATCATGAAAAATGTAATCATTTACAAAAACGATTAAAGCAATAATGGCAAAATTTGAAATAAGGCATTGTGACTCATATAATTGTTTCAGGAAACTAGTTCAACAAATTTGACCAAAAATGCACAAACCATTAGGATTGACATTTTCTTTTAGAAATGGATGGAGTCAATCTATTTGCTGATATGGATGTAGTTAAAGAGATAGATACAGTAAAATACATAGGCTGCAGTGTGTTTAAAGTTTGGAACTGAGGGATGCAGGTGATTTATACACCACAATATCAAAGTTGCATTTATCATTGGCTTCTGAGCCCTGAGATGCATTATTCATTGAAACATACTCCAGCCTATATTATGCCATGCAACACATTTTATTCATGAAGGGTGGGTGGTGTGATTGACAGTGATGAATGGTCAGCTCCCAAATTAAATCCATGATTTAATCGAAGGAACTTGCACCACGTGATTTGAACTGCAAAGGTTATCATGTTTTATTGATAGGGAATAGCATACTTTGTACATGTGATATATTGATACATGCCACTTGAGTATAGACATGCATAATGCCCAATCGTTGTGGAGGAAATGGAACAGGAAAAACATATTTACCAAAGGTTTTCTAGTATAGTGGTATTATATGCACGTTTGCTGGCTAACTGCGGATGAACAGAAGAAGGAAAAGTTAGTTTTTGGCTGTGTTTAGTGACACCACACAATGTTTGGAATTGTATTTTGGATAATAATCACCGAATGCTTTGCTTGGATCCATTCAACACATAGTGAGTGGTACTGTGCGCAAGACGCCCAAGTCTGTGCTTCTTTCATTGCACTACACCATCACTCAGGCCCGCTTAAGTGAAATTGTGCCCATGTGCGTCAATGGCCTGGCTATGGCGTCAGTATTCACTTCATTTATTTATTGCTGTTACTTGTGGCAGTCCAAAGAACAGGAGCTTGTGTGAAGTCAATTTACAGTGAACGTGATAATGCTTTGATGTTTTCTAAAGACTAAAATTGCAACGAAGCCCCAAGTTGCAGTAGAAGTTGGTTACTCACACCATTTGAAAGATTAATAGCACCTACCCAGAACTTCATGGGTATTCATTCAAGAGTCAGAGAATGAATTTTCTGCAATTTGCTGACAGATCGAGAACAATTACTGTTTCGACAAATGCTTAATATTGCATGTAATACACCTACGCATACCAGAAATAATTTCATCCAAAACCTTTGCATTTTTAAATAATGACAAAATATGCATCAGATATGGGAAACAAGAGCAGCACGGTAGCATTGTGGATAGCACAATTGCTTCACAGCTCCAGGGTCCCAGGTTCGATTCCGGCTTGGGTCACTGTCTGTGCGGAGTCTGCACATCCTCCCCGTGTGTGCGTGGGTTTCCTCCGGGTGCTCCGGTTTCCTCCCACAGTCCAAAGATGTGCAGGTTAGGTGGATTGGCCATGATAAATTGCTCTTAGTGTCCAAAATTGCCCTTAGTGTTGGGTGGGGTTACTGGGTTATGGGGATAGGGTGGAGGTGTTGACCTTGGGTAGGGCGCTCTTTCCAAGAGCCGGTGCAGACTCGATGGGCCGAATGGCCTCCTACTACACTGTAAATTCTATGAAGAGATGAAATTGCAGAGCCGTTGGCAATGATCTTTTCGTCCACACTGTCAACAGGGGTGGTACCAGGGGATTGGAGAGTGGTGAATGTCGTGCCACTGTTCAAAAAAGGGACTAGGGATAACCCTGGGAATTACAGGCCAGTTAGTCTTACTTCAGTGGTAGGCACAGTAATGGAAAGGGTACTGAAGGATAGGATTTCTGAGCATCTGGAAAGACACTGCTTGACTAGGGATAGTCAGCACGGATTTGTGAGGGGTAGGTCTTGCCTTACAAGTCTTATTGAATTCTTTGAGGAGGTGACCAAGCACGTGGATGAAGGTAAAGCAGTGGATGTAGAGTACATGGATTTTAGTAAGGCATTTGATAAGGTTCCCCATGGGTAGGCTTATGCAGAAAGTAAGGAGGCATGGGATAGTGAGAAATTTGGCCAGTTGGATAACGAACTGGCTAACCAATAGAAGTCAGAGAGTGGTAGTGGATGGCAAATATTCAACCTGGAGCCCAGTTACCAGTGGCGTACCGCAGGGATCAGTTTGGGTCCTCTGCTGTTTGTGATTTTCATTAATGACTTGGATGAGGGAGTTGAAGGGTGGGTCAGTAAATTTGCAGACGATACGAAGATTGGTGGAGTTGTGCATAGTGAGGAAGGCTGTTGTCGGCTGCAAAGAGACATAGATAGGATGCAGAGCTGAGAAGTGGCAGATGGAGTTTAACCCCGAAAAGTGTGAGGTTGTCCATTTTGGAAGGACAAATATGAATGCGGAATACAGGGTTAATGGTAGGATTTGTGGCAATATGGAGAAGCAGAGAGCTCTTGGGGTCTGTGTTCATAGATCTTTGAAAATTGCCACTCAAGTGGATAGAGCTGTGAAGAAGGCCTATGGTGTGCTAGCGTTCATTAGCAGAGGGATTGAAATTAAGAGCCGTGAGGTGATGATGCAGCTGTACAAAACTTTGGTAAGGCCACATTTGGAGTACTGTGTGCAGTTCTGGTCGCCTCATTTTAGGAAGGATGTGGAAGCTTTGGAAAAGGTGCAAAGGAGATTTACCAGGATGTTGCCTGGAATGGAGAGTAGGTCGTATGAGGAAAGGTTGAGGGTGCTAGGCCTTTTCTCATTAGAACGGAAAAGGATGAGGGGCGACTTGATAGAGGTTTATAAGATGATCAGGGGAATAGATAGAGTAGACAGTCAGAGACTTTTTCACCGGGTGGAACAAACCATTACAAGGGGACATAAATTTAAGGTGAATGGTGGAAGAAATAGGGGGAATGTCAGAGGTAGGTTCTTTACCCAGAGAGTAGTGGGGGCATGGAATGCACTGCCTGTGGAAATAGTTGAGTAGGAAACATTAGGTACCTTCAAGCAGCTATTGGATAGGTACATGGATTACGGTAGAATGATGGGATGTAGATTAATTTGTTCTTAAACTAGGACAAAAAGTTCGGCACAACATCGTAGGCCGAAGGGCCTGTTCTGTGCTGTATTTTTCTATGTTCTATGTTCTCTATGTTCTAGATAAATGCTACGTGTCTTGTCAGAGATTTTCCACATGGTAATGAATCATAGAATCTACAGTGCAGAAGGAGGCCATTCGGCCCATCGAGTCTGCACCGGCTCTTGGAAAGAGCACCCTACCCAGGCCCACATCTCCACCCTATCCCCATAACCCAGTAACCCCACCCAACACTAAGGGCACTTTTGGACACTAAGGGCAATTTAGCATGGCCAATCCACCTAACCTGCACATCTTTGGACTGTGGGA
The DNA here is from genome assembly GCF_047496885.1 of Scyliorhinus torazame. NCBI lineage: Eukaryota > Metazoa > Chordata > Chondrichthyes > Carcharhiniformes > Scyliorhinidae > Scyliorhinus > Scyliorhinus torazame. The sequence continues at coordinate 103,514,377 of NC_092727.1, forward strand.
GGAAACCGGAGCACCCGGAGGAAACCCACGCACACATGGGGAGAACGTGCAGACTCTGCACAGACAGTGACCCAAGCCTGGGATTGAACCTGGGACCCTGGAGCTGTGAAGCAATTGTGCTAACCACTATGCTACCATTCTGCAGAATAAACTACTTCAAAATCTAGTACGGATTCGGGCTGCAGAAAGAGCCTAAGTAGAAACCGAGGATGAAGAACTTTTATCATCAAAAAAATTTGAACATTTGTTCCAAGAAAAAAATCACTGCATTCGAAAACAATCATATTGGTAAGTTTTTAAGATATTCTCACACAAAAAAAACATGGATCCATATTAGCTCTGATAGTTTTTTTTTTGCAAAAAAAGACCAGAGTGACCTTTGGGAATGGGAATTTTGCAGGTCCTTCCAGCACTCTAAAGGTTACTGAATGGAATACAAATACACTTGGCATTTGGAATACTGCGAATTCTCTGCCGGCGGGATTCTCCGTTCCACCGGCAGCACACCCCCCCCCCCCCCCCCCCCGCCTGCGGGTTTCCGGGAGGCATGGGGTGGCCTCAATGGGAAGTCCCATTGGCCAGCGGGGTAAACGGAGAATCTGGCTGCTGGCGACGGCGCACCCCCGAGGAACACGTGGCTGGGGAGGCGGAGAATTCCACAAACTAGATGACCCAGAAGGAACTAAACGGATCCTTGATTTGACAACCTGATATAAAATTAGATATTCTTATAATTTCCTGAAAATATTGTTTGTAAGATATAACAATGGTATCATTAAGTGCTGCATCCCTATCTATTTATCTATAAAAAGTGTTTAAATTTCCCACCACATTGATTTTCATGACCAGCTATCAATATGGACTGCGCAACCCTTTTAAGCTCATTTTTGATGACAGTTTTGCTAATGATAGGTTCTATTTTTGACTGAATACCTGACCTGATCATACTACATTTCTGTACGCATCTCAAAACTGGTGTGTTTAAAAAAAAAAGCTCACAGAGGACTTTAATACGAGTGTATTAAATGTTTGCATGGCTGCAGATCACAAGGTCAGAAGAAATAGGAGCAGGAGTGGGCTGTTTGGCCTAATATAGCCTGCTCCGCCTAGCAATACGATCATGGCGGCTTTGATGTGGCCGCAACTCGACTTCCCTGCCTATCCTCCATGATCCTTGGCTCCCTCATAGATCAAAAATCCGTCTTACTCAGCCTTGAATATATTCAATGACCCAGCCTTCTGGGGTGGAGAATTCCGCAGACTAAAGACTCTCAAAATGCTGCAGCACAGAGGGCTCTGGGTCTCCTTGTTTGCATGCAGGTGCAGTAAGTATTTAGAAGGCAAAAGGATTGGCTTTTATGGCAAGGGGATGGAGAATAATAATAAATTTGGAGTTTAAAGGGGTCTCCCATGTGCGACAGAGATGAGGAGGAATTTTGTCTCTGCAATCTCTCTCCATTTGAATATTTTGCTTTTTCTATTCTTCCTGTCAAAGTGGACTTCACATTTTACCAGGTTATACACCATCTGCCAAATTTTTTCCCACTCACGTAACTTCTTTATAACCTTTTCCAAACTCTGTGTCCTCCTCACAACTTGCTTTCCTATACCTTTGTGTGATCAGCAAATTTGGCTATTATAATGTCAGCCCCTTCATACAAGTCATTGACATGGATAGTAAATGGTTGGGGCCCCAGCACTGATCCCGGTGGCACTCCAATATTTCCTGTTTCGCAACCTGAAAATGACCAATTATCTTGATTCTGTTTCCTGTTGCCTAGCCAACCATCTATCTATGCAAATCACCCCCGACACCATGTGCTTTCATCTTGTGCAGTAACGTTTTAAGTGTTACGTTATTGAATCCCTTTTGGAAATCCAGATACACTAGATCTACTGCTCTCCCTTATCCACTCTGCGTATTACATCTTAAAAGAACTCTAAAAAAATTGTCAAACATGATTTCCCCTTTACAGAACCTTGTTGACTCTGCCTGATAGTATTATGATTTTCTATATGTCCTGCTACAACCTCCTTAATAATAGATTCTAGCATTTTTCTCTCCCATGTTTGCTGCAGATCGGCTCACTATTGAGAGTGAGAGACAAAAGGGCTGTGATTGGAGGAGGTGAGAGCCCTGGCAACTGAGTATGTGAAGATAGAGAGACTTTGGAGCATACGAGTCTCTGCTCTGGTCACTTTTCCCCAGCTATTGGTGCTCTGGACTAGCTCCGTCCGCTATGCCCCCTGACTCCTGGTACTCTGGCCTGACCCGGGCAGCTCACATCCTGGCCCCATTGCCCTAGTCATGCTCCAACCATTTATTCCTCTGATCCCAATGTTCTGGCCTGGCTTATGCTGCTTACCCCCTCTTCCGGTGCTCTGTCCTTGTTCTGTCTGCATTCCCTGGTTCTCCCCATGTTCTCTCTAGTACTCCCCATGCACACCCCCCCCCCCCCACACACACACACACACAGCCGATTTAGTGAAGCTGAGTGACTGAGTGATAGTGAAGGTGAGTGAGTGACTGTGTGTGTGTGCGTATGCCCATTTCATTCTCAATATTAGGCTTCTCATTCATCCTTACCCCCACAAGCCAACAGACACTCTCACCCACTCTCACAGTGGGTGAGTGTGAATGAGCGAGTGAGCACCCGAGAGTGGGAGTGAGCTGGAAACTCTCACCCTTTGATACTCTAATGGCCGTCTTTATTTATCACTCGTGGAATCATAAAATCCCTACAGTGTAGAAGGAGGCATTTTGGCCCATCGAGTCTGCACCAACTCTTCGAAAGAGCTCTCTATCTAGGCCCAATCCCCTGCCCAAAATCCTCCAACCCCACCCTAAGGGGCAATTTAGCTTGGCCAATCCACCTACCCTGCACATCTTTGGATTATGGGAGGAAACCGGAGCAGCCGGAGGAAACTCATACAGGCACGGGGAGAACGTGCAAACGCCACACAGTCACCCGAGATCGGAATCGAACCCGGGTCCCTGGTGATGTGAGGCAGCCGTGCTAACCACTGTGCCACCGTGCCACGGCCACTCATTTTTTACATTGTCAATTTATTGTTGTGTCATTTCTTTGCTCAGCAAGTTGTTTCTTTCCATCTGTCAGCTTTTTTTTGAAAATCATGTTTAATAGTGTGCCAAACCTTGGGTGGGATTCTCTGTCCTGCCAACCGTGTTTTTCAGCATGGCGCGCCCTCGACTGCAACGGGATCCTCCATTCCGACAGCCAGCCAATGGCGTTTCCCATTGCGGCCAGCCCACGCCGCCTGGAACCCGTGGCGTGAGTCCGCTGCCAGCGGAGCGGAGGATCCCGCAGCTTATCTTTCCAGAATTTGCTCAGTGGCCTCCCACGTGTGAGAAAAATTTAAATTTTTCCCTCCACACAAAAATGTTAACAAGCCTTTGATAGACTAACTGATCTGAATACATACACCAGTAACACAATGGGGTACAATATCTCTAGTGCATGAAAAAAGTGTTGACTTTTGTTTTAATGCTAATCCTACCCAAACAATGGTATTACGCTCCCAGACCAGACTCCAACAGTGGCTAGGGTACTGAACAGAAACCCCAATATTTTATTTTAATTTTCGAAGACTGTGAGCAAAGCATACTTCGCTCCAGGAGTGATTTCATGGAAAATAGGAATATGGTACCTTCGAATAAACTTTATTGCTATCACAGTATTAAAATATCTTGAACAGCATATAAGAAAATAGCCTATAATTACCCCTTCAACAATAATTATCAATACAGTGAAACAACAACCCTTAACTGCTATCTTTATTTCCACTTAAACAAACCCATCACAGGTCAACATCCATTTTTAAATACAGTTAGTAGACTTAAGAGATATTCTTTGAGACTGTTTTGAGAGATGGACCCGAACAGTGCAGGATCTCCAGCTGAAGTCTTCAGAAACTGTATTCATGACTTGACTTCCAGGAATGAACTGAAAAATCTCTGCTTCTTTGCTAAAATATCTGGTACTCTAGCTCCTCCCATTAGTTACATCATCTTACGAACTGAACACAAAGGTTTCTAATTAAATACTCCACAGGGAATTCTCTTAATCCAAACAAAAATCCATTAGCCCAAGTTTTTACAATGCTTTAATTGCATCTCTGGCTCCCAAAAAGCCCAGCTGCCGTGCAACCAAGATTTTTAAAAACACTATTGCAGCAGCCATACACACACTAACCCAGGCTTTTAACCCTTACTGTACCACATGCACATAATAGAGTTCATCTGGAATTCCGAAACTCATCGCAATGGGTAGTAAAAACGAATGAAAGCTAAAAAAACGATCGATCTGCTTGCTGAAAGATGGTCTTGAACAATTCTGCACCATTACTTGATGGTTACAAAAAGTGCAATAAAGAGTGTAGCTCTGAATTCCAGGCACGATCTAAAACAAAAGGCAATGGGCTGGATGTTCCACTGCCTGCCCCCAGTCGCAGGGTTCTCGATGTGGCGAGAATCCAGCATCAGGGAAAAAACAGAATCGGCGCAGATCCATTTCCGATGATCCAGTCTCCCGCTGGCGGCGCCATCGAGGTTCGATCCCAATGCCAGCGAGAGGATGCATCTAGGTTAAATTGACCCATTTGCATCCTGTTAACGGGCTGGGCACGAGATGCTCTACACCTCCGTGATTCTCCAATCCTCTGGGCTGGATTCATGCAGGCATGAATTGGTGCAGGTATTTCCCAGCGTGGCGCTAGAATTGTGGACCTCGCGGTGGGCCTAGGGGCTAAGTCTTCAAGGTGGGTGCCACAAAATCCATTGGCGGGCCCCCCTCCACATGCAAATCCTTTTGACCCCCTAAGGCCTGTCCACCATCTACAAGGCACAAGTCAGGAGTGTAATGGAATGCTCCCTACTTGCCTGGATGAGTGCAGCTCCAACAACACTCAAGAAGCTTGACACCATCCAGGGCAAAGCAGCCTGTTTGATTGCTCCCCCTTCCACAAACATTCGATCCCTTCACCCCCAGCGAACAGTGTATAGTATCTACAAGATGCACTGCAGTAACTCGCCAAGATTCCTTTGACAGCACCTTCCAAACCCACGACCACTACCATCTAGAAGGACAAGAGCTGCACCTGGTGGTGCCCCTCAAAGTCACCCACCACCCTGACAAGGAAATTTATCGCCGTTCCTTCATTGTCGCTGGGCCAAAATCCTGGAGCTCCCTCCCTAACAGCATAGTGGGCATACCTACACCTCAGGGACTGCAGCAGTTCAAGAAAGCAACTCCACCCCACCTTCTGAAAGATAACGGGATGGGCAATGAATGCTGGCCTAACCAGCGACGCCCACATCCCATAAATGAATTTTAAGAAAGAGAGCCCCCCCCCCCACTCTTCGAGTCCAGCATTTTTTGTTTTAAATAAAAAGGAATTTCCACTTTGTTGCGCTGCTTGTTTCATTCTTGCACAATTCACCCAAAATAGGTGTAACCGGGCTAAGGCAAAGGCTGGGGAATATTAAGTGCAAATTATATTCAGTGCACTTTGAGTTCTGCATTGGTCCTGCAAACATTGCATTACAAGCAGCTCCCATCCACAAAACTGGCCATTCCCTCAATTAATCACTATTCGAAGATTCCGCCAAGAATGTTCCTTTCAGTCCATTTCTGCAACGCCATGAAGAAGCTGACCCACAATTTAACTAGTAATCATTCTCTCTGTTTGTTTTAAAATAATTTTCAATAGATTAAAATCAGTTCACTCACATTTGGAAGAATGACGCTGTGATAAATGTTTCATGACAAGCCAAAGTTCGGGTGCGTTCATCGAACGGCACCAAATTACCATTCTTAAATATACCAAGGAATTTTTTTGAAACCAAATATCTTTCAAACTTTACCTTTTAAAATCTGCCTGATTGCACTGGTTGATGGCAGGTTTAGCCTCTGCGATTTGCAAACAGAGGAAAATGAAACTTTTCAAAACTGATGCAATTCTGAAATTCCACCTCAGGGTTTTGAAATAACAATGTTAAAAGATTCAGCCTCAGGTTACGGGTGCTGTGGCTATTACAGTGCAAAAGAAGAAGGTCGAAATGATGGTCTAAGACCAAAAAGGACTTGGAAAACAAACCATGGCCCTGACTTGTGTTCCTGGACCGGGTGCACAGAGATGGGAGAATTCCCAGCTCTCTGAATCCAAACTCGAAAAATGTTTTCAATTTTCATTCTGGGATGGATTGGATGTTGTGCCTGCCGCTGCTAGAACAAGTGTGGAGGCCGCCGGGTGCAGAGGCCGGCTGGGTGGATGGCCTGCCTCTGGGCTCCGGCACTTTGTTGAAATAAATAAGAAGGTATAAAAACGAAAAAAATTCCCTACTGCCATCAGCCCCTCACCCCCTACACATTCCCCATTCTTCATCCAGGCCAATTGATGCCAACTCCTGCCTGCCAACCATCCCATAGCCTCTCATATTCCCATGCCAACTCTTGCCCTTCTACCCACAATCCCATAGCCCTTCATGTCCCCTATATCAAACATGCCCCTCTTCCCACTCCCCATTGGCCCTCATATCCCCAAACCGACCTCTACCCACTACCTATGGCCCCATCTACCCTCCAACCCCCATGGCCATTTACAGCTCTATGCCAACTAAATGCCAATCATTTCAACCCATGCTCCAACCCTAACTCCCTCAATGCCAACTCTCTACCAACAGCTTGGCAGTTATTTGACAGCTTTGACAATTCTGACTGTTCGTTGACAACATTTACAGTTAATTGACAGATTTGACAGTTATGACGGCTTTGATAACTTTGACAGCACTTTGACAGCTTTGGCAGTTATTTGACAGCTTGGCAATTATTTAGCAGCTTTGACAGCTTTGCAAGCTCTTTTGCAGCTTTGACAGTTTTTTGAAAGATTGACAGTTCTGTGACAGCTTGATAGTTATTTGACAGCTTTGACACTTCCAATGATTTAATACACTTCTAACACACAATCATATTTACTTTTAACATTCCGAAAGAGTGCCTTTCCTCTCTCAAATGTGTCCCAGGATCATACACAAAGGGATACCTTACCCAAAGGGGCACCTTAGCTATCCAAATGAATCCACAAAGGTCAGACCAGCTCTTACCTGGTGTAATCTGCACACCTCCAGTTTCACACTTCTAGCCTTCTAATATTCCACTCAATTGGAGGCAGATGGTATTCATCCTGCCCTTGTGAAAATAGGAACTGCTGTTTTTGTTGCCAGGGCATAGAACTTCTGGGCCTGTTTGCAATTTGCCATGATGCAGAAGGCCTTCGTCATCGTGAAAATATGAGCCTTTCTCTGGTAGTACATCCATTCCAACTGCATTAGCTATCTGGACATAACAGAGGAGCAGTGCCAGGAGAAGATTAGATTCAGGAGGGAGGCGGTAACTCAGGTGTGCCGTCTGACACACCACGGATGACAATGATTTCTTTTTTTGAGGGCTAGTTTTGAGATTTTCTCAGGCTACCTTTTAGTTTTCAGGGGCTACGTTTTCATTCTCACTCACTCCTTTATTAGGCGATGCAGTCACCTACCTTTGCTTATTTGTGTTGTCTTTTTAGGATTTCCTTTTGATAGGTAAGTTAGCAACAAGTACTGAAAACTATAGATTAGTAAATCTCTTATTGCTCATGCACCTGAAAGAAGATTCAGTAGAAATCTCCGAAAGGGTATGGGACAAATATTTCCAGGCGGATAAAATTACAACAGTATGAAAACAGGAAGGAACTAGAACTAAATGGATAACTCCTTCATAGACACGGCAAGCTATTTAACTTCCTTCTGTATTCAGACGTTTATAATGGGTTACATCGCGTCTAGTTTAATTTTTTTTAAGTTCAAGACTTACGACGTGCTACCAGTTTAGAATATTATTTATCTGCTGTGCAGGGTCACTATGTATTAACTTTAATCTTCAGCTATGTCAGTGAGATTCAGAGAAGAAGTTTTAAAGACAAACGTTTACAGAATAACTTTAACATGAGGACATCGGCCTTCTACAAAATCAGTAATCTTCCACATATCATTTTTTATCCTACAAGGTGATGAGGACCAGGGGTAAATTTTCTGGTCACCTGCAGCAGGGTGGGACAGAAAATCTGACCTTCCATTTAAAGGTTTGTTGACCTTGGATGGGAATTTTCGGTGTTGGGGTGGACGCGACCTGAAAATCCCGCTCCAGGTTCAACCAGCAAGGTAGTTCTGGAAATGCCTTGTGTGTGGCCAATTAGGGTTGATCAACGATCATTGTTTTAATTTTCAATTGTAGTTTCCGCAGCTCAAGTGGGTCTGAGACTGGACAACGTTTCAATGTCAAAGTTCACAATCCACTCCTTCGAACATATCTGGGAAGTGGGCGGGGGGGGGGGGGGTGGTATATCTATCAATCGTTTCTCATTGAATACAGGGTTTAGGGTTCTGAGGGTGTGATGGTAACCACTGGCCAGTGATTCAATGTGATCACAGGCTTCTGAGGCCTACCATTGCCTACATGTTCCATCTCTACAGGGTTGGCATGCTCACTTTAACTTGCAGAGTTCCAATAGGAATCATTTTGATATTTCCTCTGTTGCCATAGATACAGGGCCTCTCCCAGCATGATGGTCTAATGTTGACAAGAAAATTAAATGGGACAGATTGTTTCTTCTCATTTCTCATTGCCACTGCCACTGCACCCGGGAAATTAAAAACTTATAGAGATCTTCTATCCGCCGACTGCTACCATTGAAGACATCCTCGATACACGTGCTGCATGGGCTTGCTTCTGGCCTTGTTACTTGGTGTCTTCTCCATCTTCTTTATTATTTTTCTCTTTCTTATGCTTGGCCTCCTGGAGGTTCCCGAGGTTCCAGCTCCTCCAATCGCAGGTTCCCTATCCCATGCCAAATGCTCCTCCCCCATTCATGGATTTTGTCTCTGGAGGAGCAGGAAGAATGGGAGGGAGGGTGATTGGAGGAGTTGAAGCATCAAGCATGGTACAGAACCTGTGATTGAATGAGCGGGAGCAGGTCTTGAAGTGGCAGAATCTGTGATGGGTGGAGTTGGAGTATCCAATATGGGAGAGTCTGAATCTGTGATTGTAGGAACACCTCTTCACAGGTTCTGTTCTTCCCACATTGGATGCTTCTCCAACCAAACTCCGCACTGTATTCCCGCTCCTAACAGGGCAGCTGTGCCTTCAATTGTTCAGCCGCTTTTGAACAATGGCGGAGCCATGATATAAAATAACATTGTCTCCACTTTCATGAATATTTTGCCCCATCTTAGCTTCCTCCCAAGCTATTTGTAACGTTTTGAGGGCAGATTTACTCACCGCTCCCTTGAATTATGAACCCTGGTTTGTAGGTCAAGGAACAGGAAGCAACAGGTCAGAGTTGGAGATCAACTTCATCTATAAGGGGAGTAATCCTGCTCGTTGGGGCTTAAATTATAAAAGAAACATGTTTTTGGAACACAAAAGACTTTTGGAATATTTGACAAAGTGCCGATAAAGTTTCAATGCGAAGCATTCTATATACCTCATGTGAGGTTTGCATGCATAAAGAGTATCCTTCAGTGAAATTTGCACTTTACCTCCCCTTGTCACCAACCTAGGTCTTCCCAGAATATTCAGACTCCAAGGAGGTTTCAGCCGCCGTGTAACCTTCTGCTTCGACAGGATAATACGTCAACTTGTCCAATTATAATTGACCATTTTGTTGATGACACTAGTATGTCATGTGAGAGTACCTTTAAGAAATGGATGTTTAAGCAATGTACCTTTAAGAAATGGAGCTGATCATATGACTGAAGTGATGTCAGAGGGTGGGGGGGGAGCTGAGCTGAGCTCACATCTGCTTTTGGTTTCAGTTTGAGGAGACAGCTGGGAGAGTCTGTGTGTTTTGCTGAGAGCTGCAGGAAGAAAACACAGAGCTTGCTGAGAGCTGGTCTGTTGATGTCTGCAAATCCAAAGACTATAAATATATTGAATGTCACCTCATGTCTGTTTTTGAAGGTTGAAGTCTTTTAGATGTTTAAAGGAACAGTTTGAAGGATTATTTAGTGTTGTAGTCTTTTGGGGTTATCTTTGAAGTAATGGGTGTTAAGATATTCAATGTTTGTTTTTTTAAAGGTTAAATTGAGTTTACAGAATAAATATTGTTTTGTTTTAAATACCATTTGTCCATAATTGCTGTATCACACCTAGAGAGTACGCCGTGTGCTTCCCACCCCACAATCTATTAAAAGTTGTGGGTCGGTTGAACTCCATGAAACACTTTGGGGTTCTGTAGTCCGGGACCCATAACAAGTACAAAATGTTGCACCCAACTGCAGATCAGTAAACACAGAGGCCAGGAACAGGAGAAAACCAGTCCACTTACTGGATGTTATTACTCCTAATAACAGCATGCCCACATTATTTCATCACCCCACTCCATTGTGCTTGGTTACTCTTGTACCTGTGAGAGTGCATCAGCATAAAGGAGGGCCACCTGGTTCCTGAGAACGTTTTAGTTGGCAGGCTCCTCACAGGTTTTGCTACCACAGTGAACCCACGCCAGATTGGGTCTTCAAGCAACAAAACCTGATATGCCTATCAGAGGAGGATTGTTGTATATACCAGGAAAGGATTGAAAGGCAGATTATTTCTTCTCGGGAAAAAATAAGGCAGAGGGGTGACCTAACGGGGGCCTTTAAAATTATAATGGTTTGAATAGAGTGGCTACAGGGGGAACATTTCCTCTTGTGGGAAGAGCTTAACTAGAGGCCACCAATATAAAATAGTCACCAAGGGATCCAATAGGGAATTCAAAAGAACCTCTTTACCCAAAGAATGGGTATGGTGGAGCTCTACCCATGAATAGTATAGCCGTATTTCAGGGGAGCTAGACAACCTAATGAGGGTAGTGATAACACTCGTGAGTATCTCCCCGTGGGCTTCGTAGAATACGCGTTCCCGTGGTGAGCGGGGGAGGCCCGCCGGGCTCGGGCTCCTTAGCGGGACCTTTAAATGTAGCTCCCAGACCCAGACCAGCAGTTCCAATAGTCCTGGGTTGGGACGTTTGTTTTGTGTGCCATGGTAGCTGCTTCATTTTCAGTTTAAAATAAACCAGTTTGGCCTTTTACTCCGCGTCTCCTGTAATTATCAAAGACGGAGAAGGAAAGAGATGGTTACAATGGTCGATGTAGATGAGGAAAGATGGGAAGAACCTTGAGTGGAACACCATAAAAGCCAGCCAAATGACCTATTTGTGTGCCATAGATCCTATGTAATTCTGTGTTATAAGAATTGCCACACTAGCAGACATCCGACTCAGAAACACTTTGGGTTAGAACTTGGCTTGGGTCAGATATCGACATCAAATGGACACAGGAAACAGTCCCTGTGACCAAAAACAGAGAGCCAAGAATCTTGCAAACTTGATGCTCAGACCTCACTGTGTCACAGTGGTGAGCTATGGGCACTAATTAGACCCACTAGTCTGAACCTAGCATAATTTTCCCATAGATTCAGGAAGTCAAGTGGCATGGAAGTGATCGGAGATGATTCGACAATGATGCAGGCTGGCAGTCACATGTAGTTTGGCTGGATAGCCAGGAGGAGCAAGCCAAATAAAAACTTTATAAAGCTTTCTTTCTTTGACTTCTTGTGACCCTTTTAAGGAGTATGATTGCAGCCAGCACTAACTGCGTAGATCATTGACTGCAGGAGTTTACTGAAGGAACAGGAAGCATAAATATGATGTGCTGCCTTATCATAGATTATCATAGAATTTACAGTGCAGAAGGAGGCCATTCGGCCCATCGAGTTTGCACCGGCTCTTGGAAAGAGCACCCTACCCAAGGTCAACACCTCCACCCTATCCCCATAACCCAGTAACCCCACCCAACACTAAGGGCAATTTTGGACACTAAGGGCAATTTATCATAGCCAATCCACCTAACCTGCACATCTTTGGACTGTGGGAGGAAACCGGAGCACCCGGAGGAAACCCACGCACACACGGGGAGGATGTGCAGACTCCACACAGACAGTGACCCAAGCCGGAATCTAACCTGGGACGCTGGAGCTGTGAAGCAATTGTGCTATCCACAATGCTACCGTGCTGCCCCGCTTTGAAATAGCATTGTGTATTTGTAGCAGTCTGTCAGACGTCATTTGATTGGTTAGTCAAGTAAATGAGCAAGCGCTATTTATTTGGGGGTTTGTTCATTTTCATTTAGCCAGCTGGAAGATTTAAAACGTGCCCATCACACATTCTGGACATGCTGAAAGCAATCAAAAATATAACTTGTTCAGCAAATATAATTGTCATTTTATTCTGAAAAGTGAACACTGTATGAAGTTTTCTCTTTACCAGACATGTGTCCTGCTCAACCAAAAATCTATGGCTTTTTCAGTTGGGTCATAATCCACAAGGAGATTGGCAGGACATACATGATTGGAAATCGCTCCATGTACCTATAATGGCATTTTTACTTACTTCAGTTTAAAAATGTAACACTGGAATCCTTTGATGGCTCAATGAATTTATCCAGTGAATAGCCAAGAACATCAGAAAGGTTTCAGATTTAATTCCCCATTTTGTATTGATATTTTTTGGGTTCATAGGGGGAGGGCTGCAGTTCACATGAAAGGGAAAAATAAATAACGTGGTTCTTATTCCTGATGTAACAATTCCCGGAGAGACCAATAACTTAAAAAAAAGTGACATGAATTTTCCAATCACCAATGCGATGTAATCACTAAAGTTTTCACATTTTAAGACGTTTTACTGTAACAAAGTAAAATCACCACTGAGTAAACATTACTTAATAAATGAATGAACTACAAAAAAGGTATCCTGTAGTAATTTGTTTACACAACCAAAAAACCCCACCTTGTGTTTGTACATGGTACTGCACTCTCCATAGATATGTAACTTTTTCCTCTTGGAATTCACAGGATACCTTTTACTTACTTCATCAAACAAAATCTTCCAGTGTCCTTTTAAACAAAGTCCTCTGTGAATGGACTCGGTGTGGCAAGGTTCCCTCTGGTGATTCCATGGTCTCTAACTTTTCACAATACTTGGTTTCTCAAACCTGAGTTCTAGCCACAATAGCCAGTCACCTGGTGGTTGACCCCCAAATGCGTTCCTTTTCTTTTGCCTGGCATAGCAGCACTTGTTGAGGGTCTTCTTCTCCTTCAGTTTCTATGACTCTGAGAGTCTGTAGGTCCACAGCAGTAAGGTTTCCTCCTTTATGGCCAGTGTTAAAACTCACACCTGATTTTAAATAGGTTTTGACCTGGGCCCACTGTTCCCATGGCAACCAGGTCACATGGGCTTATTGCTGGCAGAGTTCAGCGCAACTTCACACTGCCACCTCCATTCCAAGGCATTCAGTTTTATCTAAAATTAAAAGGGAAAGTTTAAAACATAACCATCTTAGGGAGTTTAGTGATCTTAACACTGAACACTACTCAATGGCGCTTGGAGAGCACGTGTGAATATTGTGTAAGGGTACCACTGGACTCGGTTGTAATGTGCTGCCCACTCATGCCCCACAGTCAAATAAAATGCTATGGTTTATTGGAAGGACTTTCACGTGAATCAAGTGAGCATTTTATTGTTTTAAATTGAATAAAATACACATTCAATAAGCAGACCTGTTTAAATGAGATACCATATCAAAATTGCGAGGGTAATACAGTAGAGATTTATTTTGTTAAGTAAATGATATCCAACAGATACTTTGAATGTGTTTTTAAAAATATATATATTTATTAAAGTTTTTTAACACAATTTTTCTCCCTTACAAACTATAACCCCCCCCCCCCCCCCACCGTAACAAAAAAAAAACGAGAAATCGCGCAGAGCAAGATATATACATGGCAAAATGATATATTTACACAGCTTTGTACACTGGCCCTCACCCGTACGTGCCAGTTTCCCCAACCCTTCATGTTATCTCTTGCTCATCCACCCTCCCAGGCAGTCCCCCCTTTACCCCCCCGCCCCCGCCCTCCAAGGACGTCCCCTCCACCCCCTCCCCCCCTCCCCCAAGATTGCTGCTGCTGCTGACCGACCTTCCTCTAACGCTCCGCGAGATAGTCTAGGAACGGTTGCCACCGCCTGTAGAACCCCTGCGCAGACCTTCTCGAGGCAAACTTAATCCTCTCCAACTTTATAAACCCAGCCATATCATTTATCCAGGCCTCCAGGCTGGGGGGCTTCGCCTCTTTCCACATTAGCAAGATCCTTCGCCGGGCTACTAGGGACGCAAAGGCCAGAATACCGGCCTCTTTCGCCTCCTGCACTCCCGGTTCGTCCACTACTCCAAATATTGCTAGCCCCCAGCTTGGCTTGACCCGGACTTTCACCACCTGAGATATTGCTCCCGCCACTCCTCTCCAGAGCCCCTCCAGTGCCGGCATGACCAAAACATATGGACATGGTTCGCCGGGCTCCCTGAGCACCTTCCACATCTGTCCTCTACCCCAAAGAACCTACTCAACCTCGCCCCCGTCAAGTGCGCTCTGTGGACCACCTTAAATTGTATCAGGCTGAGCCTGGCACACGAGGAGGAGGAATTAACCCTACCTAGGGCATCAGCCCACAGACCTTCCTCGATCTCCTCCCCCATCTCCTCCTCCCATTTACCCTTCAACTCTTCTACCAGCGCTTCCCCCTCTTCTTTCAACTCCAGGTGTATTTCCGACACCTTGCCCTCCCCGACCCATACACCCGAGATCACCCTATCTTGAACTTCTCGGTAGCAACGGGAATTCCCTCACCTGTCGCCTCACAAAAGCCCTCACCTGCATATATCTAAAGGCATTTCCCGGGGGTAACTCAAACTTCTCCTCCAGTGCCCCTAGGCTCGCAAATGTCCCGTCGATGAACAGGTCCCCCATTCATCCAATCCCCGCCCGATGCCAGCTCTGGAACCCCACGTCCATCTTCCCCGGGACAAACCAGTGGTTACCCCTGATCGGGGACCACACCGATGCTCCCATTGCACCCCGGTGCCGTCTCCACTGGCCCCAGATCCTTAGCGTTGCCGCCACCACCGGGCCCGTTGTATACTTTGGCGGCGAGAGTGGCAGCGGTGCCGTCACCAATGCCCCCAGGCTCGTTCCTTTACAGGGCGCCATCTCCATCCTCTTCCATGCCGCCCCCTCTCCCTCCATGACCGACTTGCGGATCATCGCCACATTTGCTGCCCAGTAGTAGCTCCCCAGGTTTGGCAGCGCCAACCCTCCTCGGTCCATACTGCGTTCCAGGAACCCTCTCGTTACTCTCGGGGTCTTATTCGCCCACACAAACCCCATAATACTCCTGCCTACTCTCTTAAAAAAGGCCTTAGTGATCACGATGGGAAGGCACTGAAACACAAACAGAAACCTCGGAAGGACCACCATTTTTACCGACTGCACTCTACCCGCCAGTGAGAGCGGTAACATGTCCAATCTTTTGAAATCCTCCTCCATTTGCTCCACCAACCTCGTCAGATTCAGTTTATGTAGGGTCCCCCAACTCCTGGCTACCTGGATCCCCAGATACCGAAAGCTCCCCTCCGCCCTCCTCAGCGGTAGGTCCCCTATCCCTCTTTCTTGGTCTCCCGCCTGTAATACAAAGAGCTCACTCTTCCCTACATTGAGCTTATAGCCCGAAAACTCCCCAAACTCCCTTAGAGTCTGCATGACCTCCACCATCCCCTCCATTGGATCCGCCACGTACAGCAACAGGTTATCCGCATATAGCGACACCCGATGCTCTTCTCCCCCTCGGACCACCCCCCTCCATTTTGAATGTGTTTTGTTGATGGTAGAATGTGTTCTAGAATTAAAGAAAATGAGCAAAAATTACTTTGTCTGATAGAAAGAATACAGGTTTTTAAATGAGCTGAATAATTCAGCCAGTGATGAACAGATATTTTAGGCATGAGTTTCACTGCGAACACTCTATAGTTCAAAAGAACGGGCAGGATTTTCCATTAGCCGACACCAAAATTGGGAAGTGCGATCGGGTGGAGACTAGCTTCCGACGGCAAAATCGTGACAGGCACCAGTTTGATGCCAAATCTTGATTCTCCGTCACCTCAAAAGCGGCGTCAATGCGTTTCACTCAGCGTGTACTTTAAACCGTTTGCATATAATTAGTGGGCCCACCCGCGATTCTCCAGCTCCGACTGGCTGAATTCTCGACGGCGCAGTCCACTTGTGCTTTCAAAAATTGTGCTTTGTGGCTGCTGAGAGAGAGAGAGAGTGTACGGGCAGTGTCCAACATCGCCATACTTTGCTGACAGTCACGCCGTTGGACGGGGAGCTTCTGCCAGGCCCGGGGGGAGAAGTGGGGGGTGGCCAGGAGGTGGGCTGTGGGGTCGGTGTGGACGGGTATGTGACAGCCTGCTTTAAACCTAGTGCCATGGGTCGTATAGGTGTGCCCCCCCCCCCCGCCCCCCCCGGGGCACACCCTGGGTTCCCTCTGACCCATCAACTGTATGGGCACTCCAGCACAACCTGTCCCATCTTTTTGGCTTCGATAAGTGTGTGTGTGGGGAGTGTAATGCAGCTACAGCTTGTCAGCCCTCTGAGTGTCGACCACAGACCTGGAGAATCCCGCACTGTTTTCCCTGGGAATCGATGGTGTTCCAGGCGGCACTGGTGCTAGCCCCTCAACGGTAGCGGAATTGGTGCAGGTGCGGCGCCAATTTTTCTGTCGCAATAGTCCACGGATTCTCTGTTGGCGTCAACACGAGCGGAGAATCATGTATGTATGCTATGCTCAAGTGATTCTCGGAGCTGAGGTCTAAATTTGCACTCATGAGTCGAGAGTGCAGTCAGGAAAATTCCCGTCCCGACTTCGCAAACCTGACTTGGTGGTGGTGGTGGAATTGTGCCCTGGACCCTCAGATTTTTGTTCCAGAGGGTGAGGGTGAGAGGATAGTTATTTATAGGCATTGGGCCCTAATAATGCTGCAGAGGCAACCACAGGGGCTGGACTGCTAGGTACAGCCTGCCTCGGTGCTCGAGGACTTTGTCCCAGTTACACTGGCAACAAGAAAACACAAAACAGCCCTCTCCCCCCCTCCCCCCCCCCCCACCCCCCCCACCCCCACATCTTAATTTCTGATATCCATTTTGTTGTAATTCTATAGATTGAATTTTTAACTTCTCAGCTTATCAGTTCCCTTCATTATTCTAAACAATTAAATCATTTCCCCATCAATCTTCCTTTTCGTGACAAAATTGAAATAATCTCTCATCTTGCTTTTAATTCTGAAGGTAAAGGAAATACACAAGTATTCATGCTGCCCAACAGACAATAAATTTATAGAACGGAATGGAATAGGATCCCTACAATGCAGAAGGAGGCCATTCGGCCCACCGAGACTGCACCAACCCTCCAAAAGAACACCCATCCCAGTAACTCAGTAACCTCGCCTACCTTTTTGGACACTAAGGTACAATTTAGTGTGGCCAATCCACCTAACCTGTACACCTTTGGACTATGGGAGGAAACCGGAGCACCCGAAGGAAATCCATGCAGACACAGGGAGAATGTACCAACTCCACACAGCCACCCACGAATGGAATTGAACCCAGGTCCCTGCCGCTGTGAGGCAGCAATGCTAACCACTGTGCCACCGTGCCGCCTCCTTTTTTAGAATTCATCTGGTGCAGAAGTAGGCCATCCGACCCCTGAAAGAGCACCCAACCTAGGCCCACTCCCCCACTCTATTCGTGTAACCCCATCTAGCCATTTACGTTTGACCAAACCTAGAGTACTTCATTTGTTGTCACTCTCCTTTTCCCTATCACTTCAGTATATTGGTTCCTTTGTTTTATATTCAATTCATCAATATGTAAACTTTGGCCCTCTGTTATAAAATTCCTGTTTCAGATTGTGTCGGTGTTACAAATAATCCGTGAACTGACGATTAATCATGAATGATGGATGGCCATTGACCTGAAACGTAAACCCTCCACGGATCGTGCCTGACCCGCTGACTATTTCCAGCATTTTCTGTTTTTATTTAAGAATTCCAGCATCTGCAGTATTTTGCTATAATGATTAGTCACCTCCTCAAAGGATGGACAACAATTGTTGGACTTTCCAGTGATTCCGACATCCCATGAATGAATCAAGGCAAATCAAATACAACCTTTCGCTCTCATTAAGGGATTAGGGAAAATTTTACTAAATCTAATCACAGCAAAAATTTACAATAATTGTACACATAGCACAAAAACTTTCCCTCCCATCTCCTATTTCTGTTCTTGGGCCAGACACTGCAAGGATGTGCATCCCGGTGTAAATTCACAGGGTCGATGGGAGGTCGTTTGATTGATGTACCAATGGTACATGTCACTGGGTCAATGAGTCACAAATTAAAGGGTAAATATGCTGGGTTCGGGGAGGGGGCGGGGCAGGTTGGAGTTGCTAGTTTCAGAACCTGTTAACGACTCCAATTGAACCCTTTCTAAGGAAGGTACATTTAATCAATTTTTAAAAAGGCACATTCCTTTTTGGTTGGCCTGTGAACCATAGTCTTAGCCTGAATCCTCAGCTGAGATCCACTGCCATCATTCAGCGGTTCGATGTCGGCCTATCTTTAACTCGGCAATAATAATAATGTAATATAATAATCACTTATTGTCACAAGTAGGCTTCAATGAAGTTACTGTGAAAAGGCACTAATTGCCACATTCCGGCGCCTGTTCGGGGAGGCCGGTACGGGAATTGAACCCACGCTGCTGGCCTTGTTCTGCATTACAAGCCAGCTGTTTAGCCCACTGAGCTAAACCAGCCCCTAAGCCACTGGATGTTTGTAAAAGCCAGCGACTTGGGAATTCCTGGCTTTGATGGTGCCTGTTGCTTCATGTGTTGGTGGCCTAGTTTGAGATGAGCATGGGCCCCTCCTCAGCATGGGAGCTTTCAGACCCAGTCTAATCTGAAGCTCTTCTAGCAGTATTGCAGTGGAAGGGCCAAAGATCATCTGTTATTTGTCAGTGTTAAAAACGATTTACCATCATTCCTCTTGGAACCTAATTTTATGTAAATCCCTTCAAATTATTTATTTGTAAGTGAAATCTCTTAGTTGACATAAGTGACAATTGTCAGGCAGAGGTCAAAGGTTAAATTTCCACACGACATTGATGTAAACAATATCCATCTAAATGCATTCCTAATCAAGACGACTCTTCACTTTCTTTGTCTAACATGCCAACCAATTTTCCATTTCCCCGTTTCTGGATATCTTGGTTGGAATTTGTCCATATATATATTTAAAACTGAGACATACAACATCATGAAACTTTTCTCTTCATCCACTAGCTTAGTTGCATTCTGAAACCATTCCAATAAATATATTGAGCATGGCCTGTTTTTTTAATGAGCTGAAGTTGGCTCTCATTTCTGTCTTTCACTGTCAAGGTAGCCAACCTGTCATTTCCAGGTTCGTGCCTTTTGACCTTTCGTGAAGATTGCCGTCACGTTAGCCATTTCTAGCCATGTTATTTCCAATGAATTTTATGTTCTCAGGAATGGTATGTACAGATTATTCTTCTTGAGGCCAAAGAGCATCCATTATTGCTAATAGGAGCAAGCTGTTTCACTAAATTCTTTTTGAATTCCCAGTGATTGAAGTCAGCTTTTAACCTATTAACTCCGCGGTCTGCTCATTAATCATCCAACTGTGACCTATAATCAAGTGACAACAGTCGCCGATATGTAATAATAGCTAAATCATAAACTGATGTGTGGCTTTACTTCAAAATGCATAAGGCCATTGAATTTGCCTGATCTGCTGTGTTAAATGTCAGCTATTGAATATAATTTACCTTATTTAAATCCTTTTCCAACAGTAAAATATTTAATGGTGTATTTTATTGAAAAATATACTGTTATAGGGTATTTGTTGTCATGTATGATATTTTGATCACATGACATACACGTTTTTCATCAAGATCAAAAGAGAAAAAAACAATGAAGGATGATCTAGTATTCTTAGAACTTGAGGGCAATGAACAAGGCTGCAGTTTTGAGTCCTTGTCCTTTGTTTTCATATGTTCCTTATTAAATCTAGATGCATGTTTCATAGAAACACAACTTGTCCCTCTTCCTGCTGTAAATATTACTTTGCATTCTTTCTTTTTCCTACTTACTTTTTCCCTCTACTCCTGAGTGCATTGATTCAGTACAGTTTTGCAGTCTACCAGTATTGCTCCTAAGTTTCCATTCCATTCCACGCTTATACAGTGTGTAGTTCCATTCTGGCCGTCTCATAGCCATGCTTGGCTGTGCGGTTATTAGAAGTGCACGGGGATACTCTTAGCCCTGAGCTAGTGACTAGAACCAATCATTATTTTTTATTATGGAGCTCTCATCTTTGCTAACTCTTAACATAAATTGTGCCTGTTCATCCTTTTGAAATGCTGTTATGCCAGCCCTTATAAATGATAGCTGCCCTGCACTTAGCTTGACAGTCATGTCTGTGTGAAACATTGTACAACCTCTTAGCTCAATCTCTTGTCTACCATTTTCTTGTGGGTATGTTACTTTGATATTAATAATGTTACTACTTTGAGTGCTGCAAGGATCTTGAATGCAATTAGTTTATTCCTCAGGTGTTTATCCTAATATTGCTTGCTTTAATGTAAAAGCATCTTATCCTCTCCTGGAACAGATTGGGTGGAATTTACTTGTCAGCAGCCAGCAAACGGTACTCATTATTTATTACATTCATCCATAGACTTTCCATGGGACTTGAGGTGATTAGAAATTCATTTAATCTCTGCATCTTCTACGGGGTTCTGGAACATTCTCAGTGAAAATTGGGTAATGCTAGATTTTTCTACAATTTAATTTCCTTGGAATCAGAGCAAAACTAACAAGGCAGCTTTTATTGCTCAATTCTACTTCCTTAAGGCTGTGACTGCATAAAAAAATAAACAACAGACTTAAATTGGTATGTAGACCTTTCACAACCTCAGCAATTCCCAAAATGTTTAACAGGCACAATGAAGCACCCTTGAAGTGTATTCACCACTGCAACAGGAAATATTTTTTGGACTGGAGTCATATGAAGGCCAGACTATGGAGAAGTCCTTGGTTCCCTTCCTTGAATGACATTAATGATACAATTGATTTCCTGCAATAGTCCAACACTATTCATAGTTCAGTTTTGCAATGTTGTTCATTGAATTAATTGTACCATGGTGACTTTTGAACCTTTAACCTATTAGTTTAGATCATAGATCATAGAATTTACAGTGCAGAAGGAGGCCATTCGGCCCATCGAGTCTGAACCGGCTCTTTGGAAAGAGCACCCTACCCAAGCCCACACCTCCACCCTATCCCAGTAACCCCACCCGGCACTAAGGGCAATTTTGGACCCTAAGGGCAATTTAGCATGGCCAATTCACCTAACCTGCACATCTTTGGACTGTGGGAGGAAACCGGAGCACCCGGAGGAAACCCACGCACACACGGGGAGAATGTGCAGACTCCGCACAGACAGTGACCCAAGCCGGGAATCGAACCTGGGACCCTGGAGCTGTGAAGCAATTGTGCTAACCACTATGCTACCGTTACTAAACATTAAATGCCTCCTAACATTTCAGTGGAAAGCAACTACTCTATAGTTTGCAGTAAGATTTCAGCTTGATTCTGGTTTTGTAATCTATTATGATCCCCGTGAGGATCCATAATCCAAACATAACCAACTTTGCACAATGACATCTAAATGAAGAAATTACAAACAAAATGTCATTTTCTGTAACTTTTAATTTAACACAAATCATAATCAATGTAGATTAAATATAAGATGACAAGAAAATCACGGTTGGTACAAATTATAAATTACAGGTGGAATGGAAGTTACTGCAGGGACTATGGCTGGGATTTTCCGCTCCCTCCAACCCCTCGGTGTGTTTTCCAGCAGCGGAGGAGGTGCGTCATTGGCTGCCAGCGGGATCTTCCGGTGCCACCCAAGTTGACAGAGACTTGCCCAGTTCACCTGCCCCGCTGCTGGGGAGCTCATCATGGAGGTCACCTTCGGCAGGACCAGAAGATCCTGCTGGGGGAACGGGCTAGAAAATCCTGCCCTAACCATTGACTGAGTGAGTAGTCCACTCCGCCTGTAATGTTCCAGTTTCAGCCACATATTTTGTCAAACCAAAATTCCAGTCCATTTCCTTCAAGGGCTTGGCCAATTCTCTGCAGCTTCTGTGTGATCTTCCTGGTCCGGCAAGAATTTCCTTCTGGAATATTCTCAGCTCTCCAGTCCAGCTCTTCAGTTTCTGCCTCTCTTTCTGTCGGTATACCCCATGGCTCACCTATTTTAACTTCCTTCCTGTTGGTAGTGCTTCCAGGTTAAGGGTTGCCAGGTTACATGGACTAGTACTTCTTATTGAGCAAATATTACAAGTGATGCAGACACTTGAAATTCTTTCCCCAATATTAAAAACCATTACAGGTTCTCCAAAGATTTTTAAGTAATTACTATTTTTCCTACCTGTTCCTGCTCCGTAGATCAAAGGCCATCACAAGTCTGACATATATGTTTCATAATTGATGTGACATGTGATTTTATATATTCCAGACTTTAAAAAATGGGTTTAGTGTCATTCCCTGTGGATAACGTTAAATGTTCATCTTACCAACAATACTGTTCTTATTAGCATTTGCATATTTGACATTGCTGCAGATTTTAATGAGGCGATACCAGAGACGGAAAGACTTGACAGCAGCTTGCAGAAGGCTCGGGCCCAGCTCTCTGTTAAGGCAAGGCGGCAGCGGCCATCTAGATCGCGCCTACGTGATAGCATAAGCTCAACAGAGGGAGATGACAGTTTGGAAAGAAAGGTAAGCGATTTTTATCTTTGACCGTAGGACCAAAAGGCCCCCCTCCATCACCTAGCATGGGTCATTTAGCAACAGCAAGGTGAAGTTCAGCTGTACATCTGGCAAATCCCAGGTTCAATTCAAACCGATCCAGAGTTAGCTATTCTCTGACAGCCACTAAGTAGCAGAGGTATTTTAACTGTCCTGATTAGTGCTGAGTAAGCACTGCTGGAAATTGATGTGCATGGACATAATATGAGACAATACTAGACTGGGCCTTGATACCTACCATGATGGTAAAACAGGCTCCTACCAGTCACTACTTAGACTCACAAATGAAGAATGGGCTTTTGGGTGAGATGGTGAAATGTGCACAGGGAGTAACACTCCAATGAGATTCTAAATCTTCAGTCAAGGGTCAAGCAAGACAATAAAAAAGCAGAGATAATGAGATGCATGTGATGGAATGGCATCTAAGCACCAGGTAATAAAGGCCAAATAGGATGGCATTTAGCTTTTTACAAGTTGACCAAACTGGTTGCACTTTGCTTACAATCTATATTGTTTTGCTTTCTACAATTTTAGGCTACAGATAGTTATGGAAGCCCACTGCACAGTATGAGATCTCCTTTACATTCCTCATTGCGGGGCTCTTCCCCATCTTCAGAATCTGCTATCTCTTCAGCATCTCCCTCACATCGAGCAGCGTCCTTCTCTTTCGATGTTAACATAGTGAGGAGAACGTTTGAAGAAGGGGAACAGGCATCAATGGCAATGACACGTTACCAGTCTCTGACTGATGCTTCCTCCCAGGAAGCACTGGGCTTGACCCCTACCAGTTCTCCCTCCAAATCATGCCACAGCTCTGACACCTCTCCGATTCATATGAGGAGAGAGAGAAGAACGGAAAAACACAGTGAAGGTGCTGTTATTCTCTTTTGCTTGTCATGTTTCTTACTGAGATATTTTTGTCTTTATATTTGGACTGAACATGGTACAATACATTAAGCAGTAAAAACAAAGCTAATGGTTTAAATTATACATGTGGAACCAGCGTGCTGGACTATGGACAAGTATGAATGCACATTTATATCATAGGGTTCTCTACCTTTGCAACATTGCTGTCAGTGCCTGGCAGTGGCTATAGCAGGTCAAGGAAGACATCCTGAGCTGTTCCGACATCGCATCCTTACAATTACGGCAGAGTGGCCTTGTCAGAATCTGCAACGTTCAAACACTGACACAAAGCCCTTAGAATAACATGTGTTCATTTTTGGCAAGTCTGTCCAGCGTTTAAGACAGATTTTGGGGGAGTGGGGGCAATTTTAACCTAACCCTTGCGTTGGAAAACAGACAGGATTGGGTGCATTGATGGTTTTATACCAGGTCCAATTTTACTCTTCGCTGAGGTCAATGGAAAACGATTGGGTGGAGTATTAATCCAACATTCCACCCGATCCTGGGAATTGCCCAACTGTACAGTGAGAATAAGATGATCCCCACTTGCAGGGGCCACCTTTGGCTTCATGCAGCATGAAGATCTTTCATCAATACAAGGGGCACCTTGAGTAGGTTATCAGGTCACTGAATGACCAGCTGCAAGTGGCCACTCAGCCTTGGTAATGGGTGATTAACTGTGACTGGCCAGGGGCCTCTTGTGTGACTCTGCATCTCATTGAGGACACTGCTCTCTGTTCATACCTGGGCATGAATCGGCCACTTCCCCTTTCACCTCATGAGTACCGTTTATGATATGCAGGGTTGTGAGCTTGTTATTATCAGTGCCTCTTGCCAGGCCATACCAGATCATTGAAAAGCTTGTGGCTTTGCACCCATGCACATGCGGTCATCCCGAGGCAGCTAACTTCCTCAACCATCTCCAGCCACTTCTGCATGAGGTTTTCTGGACTCCTCGTCCTGCCCCCTGTCAACAGTTCCGATCTTCTCATTGCCTGCAGGAGCACCTCCAGGGAAGCATCACTGAGATAGGTACACACTCTATTTCAAGGACAATGAAAACCTTTTATAGGAGAAAGAAAAAGTAGAGAGTCTCGTGTCAGGGAAGTCATTAGTAGTGATTTCTCAGCTGTGGAATTGCAGCGTTTATCTGTGTGGATAGCACGGGATGTAACCAAATGCAACTGGGAAAAATAATAAATGGAAAGTAAATGTTACCTCCACAAGCAAATGTCAATTATGTGAGAAGTGAATATTTGCATTAAGCTAATAGAATTCAGAGCTCTCCAATGACACAGCTCAGTAAAGCTACATCCCAAACATTGAGCCATGCAGACAAGGAATGCCCACCTTCAATTTTCTGCCTGTATGAGGTAGCTGATCTCAGCTGTGTTCGCAACAGGGCACCACAACTGGCTTCCGTGCTATTAGACAGGGAACAGGAAAACAGCCAGGATTCCAGCTCATTGACGCTATCCAGTGAAGCTTGTTGGAAATGTGTGTAGATGCTGGGTCAGGACAGAAGCTGTTTGGCTGTGGTCTCCCCAAGATTAAATAGCTTGCAGCATTCCCTTTCCCACGTTTGATGTGTTGGGTGTTCTGGATCACATACAGGTCACCAACACTTGAAAGAGTGCAACACTATTTTATTGAATTATTAACTGTTTAAACATACTTAGACTGTGGGTTAATATACTAGCTTTAACTAAAGACCTTTGCCTTGTCCTAACCAGTCGATGCACTCAGGACATGGTGAATGTCTGTGTTGCAGGCTGTGAGCTCTGTCCTCTTAGATAGCTGCAACTCGAATGTGCGGGAACTCTGATGCCCCCTGTCTTTATAGTGCGTGTGCTCTCACTGGTGATTGGCTGCAGTGTTGTGTGTGTTGATTGGTCCCATTGTATGTACATCAGTGTGTGTCTGCACCATGATATACTGGTGTATATTATGACATCCCCCCTTTTATAAAAAATGTACCTGCGTGGCAATAAATAATGTATGGTGAATGTTCCTGACTACGAAATATTTACAGGACTATGTACATAAAAACTAAGCTATTTACATGGGAAGGTGCCTGGTGCAGAAAAAACAGTGTGTCACAAGAATAACGAGATGAACACTATATACAAACCACTTGAATGATTAACCAGAAGAACAGAACAAATCAGAAAGTCCATAAGTCCACAAAGTTCACAAATTAAGTCTCAAAGGCGGGTGACGAATTCTGGTTGACCGCCTCAAGGGTGGGTCGGGAGCCGCCGGCTGAGGAGCGGGCTGGACTGCGTCAGAGTGAGGGGGATGCAGAGTGACCGGAATCTCTGCATAGTCCAGGTCAGGGTCAACAGGAGGGTGTGGCAACGGTGGAGGATCATGTAGCGAGCGCAGAACGAGACGAAGGGCACGTCGATTGTGGCGCAGAATGGAGCCATCCGGTAGACGAACCAGGAACGAGCGGGGAGCCACCTGCCGAAGAACCACAGCGGTTGCAGACCAGCCACCATCTAGAAGATGGATGCTGATGTTGTCATCTGGAGCCAGAGCAGGGAGATCAGCTGCACAGGAGTCATGAGCCGCCTTGTGCTGTGCACGAGACCGTTGCATTCGTTGAAGGACCCGAACGTGGTCGAGGTCTGGGACATGAATGGACGGCACTGTCGTCCTCAGGGTGTGACCCATGAGCAGCTGGGCTGGTGACAGGCCAGTGGACAGTGGGGCCAAGCGATAGGCCAGCAGGGCGAGGTAGAAACGGACCCAGCATCGGCAGCCTTGCAGAGGAGCCGTTTGACTATGTGGGCGCCCTTCTCCGCTTTGCCGTTGGATTGGGGGTACAGGGGACTGGATGTCACATGCACAAAGTTGTACCTCCTGGCAAAGTTGGACCATTCCTGGCTTGCGAAACAGGGGCCATTTTCCGACATCAGTGAGTGGGATGCCGTGACGAGCAAAGGTGTCCTTACAGGCATGGATGACTGCAGACGATGTGATGTCGTGTAAACGTACCACCTCCGGGTAGTTTGAAAAGTAGTCTACAATCAGGACATAGTCCCTGCCCAGCACATGGAACAGGTCGATGTCGACCTTGGACCAAGGGGACGTGAGCAACTCATGGGGCTGTAGGGTCTCACGTGGTTGGGCCGGCTGGAAGCGCTAACAAGTGGGGCAGTTGAGCACTGTGTTGGCGATGTCATCATTGATGCCGGGCCAGTACACTGCCTTTCGGGCCTGTCGGCGGCACTTCTCCATGCCAAGGTGGCCCTCGTGTAGCTGTTCCAAGACGAGCTGGCACATGCTGTGTGGGATGACAATGCGGTCCAGTTTCAGGAGAACACCATCGACTACCGCCAGATCATCTCTGATGTTGAGAACTGCGGGCATTGGCCCTTGAGCCACCCGTCTGTTAGGTGGCGCATGACACGCTGTAGCAAAGGGTCAGCCACTGTCTCGCGGCGAATTTGGATGAGGCGTTCATCCGTGGCAGGTAGATTGGAGGCGACGTAGGCCACATGGGCGTCAACCTGACAGACGAATCCCGCTGGGTCACATGGAGTGTTGACTGCCCTGGACAGAGCGTCGGCAATGATTAGGTCTTTGCCCGGGGTGTACACCAGCTGGAAGTCGTATCGCCGGAGCTTGAGCAGAATACGCTGGAGGCGAGGCGTCATGACATTCAAGTCTTTCTGTATTATATTGACCAGCGGGCGATGGTCGTCTGGACGGTGAATTGGGGAAGGCCGTACACATAATCATGAAACTTGACGACACCAGTCAAAAGGCCCAGGCGCTCCTTTTCTACCTGCGCGTAGCGCTGTTCCGTGGGGGTCATGGCGCGTGTCGCATATGCCACGGGGGCCCATGATGAGGCCTCATCGCGTTGCAGGAGCACTGCCCCAATGCCAGATTGGCTGGCATCGGTCAAAATTTTTGTCTCTTTCGCTTGATCAAAAAAGGCTAAGACCGGGGCCGTGGTGAGTTTGGTTTTGAGTTCTCTCCATTCTCGCTCGTGGGCAGGAAGCCATTGGAAGTCTGTTGTTTTCCTGACCAGGTTCCTGAGAGCCGTGGTTTGAGAGGCGAGGTTAGGGATGAACTTCCCTCGGAAGTTGACCATGTCCAGAAATCAGAGGACCGCCTTCTTGTCCTCTGGCGTTTTCATGGCTGTGATAGCAGCCACCTTGTCTGCATCCGGACGCACACCCAACTGGGAGATGTGGTCCCCTAGGAACTTGAGTTCCGTCTGACCAAAGGAGCATTTGGCTCTTTTGAAGCATAGGCCCTGCTCCTGTATGCGTTTGAACACGCGCTGGAGGCGACTGACATGCTCCTGCGGGGAGGTGGACCAAATGATTATGTCGTCGACATAGACACGAACACCTTCAATGCCTTCCATCATTTGTTCCATGATCCTGTGGAACACTTCTGAAGCCGATATGACCCCAAACGGTATCCTGTTGTAACAATATCTGCCAAAGGGGGTGTTAAAGGTACACAGTTTCCTGCTGGATTTGTCGAGCTGGATTTGACAGAATCCTTTCGAGGCGTCAAGTTTGGTGAAGAGCTTGGTGCGAGTCTTCTCGCATGTGATCTCTTCGCACTTGGGAATTGGATAATGCTCCCTCATGATATTGCGATTCAGATCCTTGGGATCAATGCAAATTCTCAGCTTGCCGGAAGGCTTTTTTACGCACACCATGGAACTGACCCAGTCAGTTGGTTCTGTAACTCTGGAGATCACTCCTTGGTCTTGGAGGTCCTGCAGCTGCTGCTTGAGGCAGTCCTTGAGGGGTGCTGGGACTCTGCGAGGTGCATGCACCACAGGCATGGCGTTCTGTTTGAGTAGGATCTTGTAAGTATATGGGAGCGTGCCCATGCCTTTGAAGACGTCGCGGTGCTGGTCGATGATAGCGTCGAGTTGCGCCCTGAAGTCAGCGTCCTGGAAGGCAGGCGTGTCATCGGGAGAGAGAGTGAACTCTTTGAACGAGGTTTAACAGCTTGCACGACTGTGCACCAAGCAGGGAGTCCTTCGAGGAACGCACAATCTCAAAAGGAAGGATTGCTTTCCGTGAGTTGTGTGTCACTTCAAGTTGGCACGAGGCGGTGGCAGGAATGATGTTGGTAGCGGGGCATTGCCGCTTTAAATGGGCGGAGTCACAGTTGCCGCACGTCGTGACGTCAGCACGTTCGCTGCACCGCCGCGCAGCTGCGGTGCAGTCGTGCGTGGTGCGTGCCTGCGCATTACGTTCCTCAACATCGGCGTCCCCTCGTTTGGTGCGTACAAGCGCGGGAGTCCGCGGAAAGCGCGCAAATTGGCCGCCCTCACCCAGGCTGAGGCCCTGGAGGTGCTCAATCACTTGGACCCGTTCTGCCTCGTGGGGACCTTGCCTCGCCGTTTCAGCTGCTTGTATATGGGAATACCGACTCGTGGCGTTTTCATGTAAGACACAGGTCTCAATGGCGGTCGCTAGGGTGAGTTGCTTTACTTTGAGGAGCTCCTGACGTAGGGGGTCCGACTGAACACCGAAAACGATCTGGTTGCGTATCATGGAGTCGGAGGTGGGCCCGTAGCTGCAAGAATGTGGAGGTGCGTGCGAAAAGATTGGAAAGGTTCATCCTTACCCTGCAAACGTTGCTGGAACACATAGCATTCAAAACTTTCATTTACCTCTACACTGCAGTGAGTGTCAAACTTGAGGAGGACCATCTTGAACTTCGTCTTATCTTCATTTTCTGCACAGGTGAGAGAGTTGAAAATGTGGATGGCATGGTCCCCTGCCGTGGAGAGGAGAAGAGCAATCCTTCTGGTGTCTGAGGCGCCCTCCCTGTCCGTGGCTTTGAGGAAGAGCTGGAAGCGTTGTTTGAAAATCTTCCAGTTGGCCCCAAGGTTGCCGGCGATGCGGAGCGGCGGCGGCGGGCTGATGTTGTCCATATTGCAGGATGACGGAATGCTGGCGGAAGGCAGATCACTTGCAGGTAGGTCTAAGAAGTGCTAGTATCCCACCACCCCTGGTATCATGATGTGTTGGGTGTTCTGGATCACATACAGGTCACCAACACTTGAAATAGTGCAACACTATTTTATTGAATCATTTAACTGTTTAAACATACTTAGACTGTGGGTTAATACGACACTAGCTTTAACTAAAGACCTTTGCCTTGTCCTAACCAGTCGATGCACTCAGCACATGGTGAATGTCTGTGTTGCAGGCTGTGAGCTCTGTCCTCCTAGCTAGCTGCAACTCGAATGCGCGGGAACTCTGTTGCCCCCTGTCTTTATAGTGCGTGTGCTCTCACTGGTGATTGGCTGCGGTGTTGTGTGTGTTGATTGGTTCCACTGTGTGTCCATCAGTGTGTGTCTGCACCATGATATACTGGTGTATATTATGACAACGTTATATCAGAATTATTTGGATGAGAGGACCGACTGTATGGTAGCTAAATTTTCTGATGATACCAAGATAGGGGGCTGGATTCTCCGGTCCCCTGCCACGTGTTTCTCGGAGGCGCGCAATTCGCTGGCGGCGGGATTTTCTACTCCCACCGCTTGTCAATGGGATTTCCCGTTGAAACTACCCCCGCCACCGGAAAAGCCACAGGCAGGGGTGCGTTGCCAGCAGGAAAAGGGAATCCCAATGGCACGAATATTCTGGCCAGGTAGGAAAGTAAGTCGTCAAGAGAAGCTGAAGCAACGGCCATGCTGCGCCGCAAAAGCAGCTTACTGCGGTGCAGCGCAGCCAACGAAATCCGGATAGACATCACTCCCGGAATCTACCTGGCTCACCACCTTGCGATGTAAATCCCGCCCATTGGGGCAGGATGACATTTTGGCCAATCTGCATATCAGAGTGATTTAGTCTGACTCCATTTTGAAGATTCCGCAGGTTCCTGAGGCTTTGGGATTCATCTCCTTCACCTCAGAGTCCTCGGGCGGTCGTCGTTCAGCCCTGGTACCCACAAACAGGGACCAGATGGATCGGCACTTGTGGGGGTCTCCCAGGTGATCGGAGGCCCCCAGCTGCATGCCCTTTGGACAGGGTGGTGCCCTGGCATTGTTGGTGCCACCTGGGCACCCAGTCAGTGCTAGCTTGGTGCACTGGCAGTTCCAGCCTGTCACCTTGGCAATGCCACCTGGGTGCCAGCCTATAGCTGCAAAGGTGTCTCTGTGGATCTGCCATCTGACATGGCGCCAAACTGACATTTTTTGCGCGTGCGTGATCAGGCCGGGATGCCAGGCATGGGTGTTGGAGGAGTGCAGGTGGTGGGCCGGGGACCCTCCCATCGTGCGTTCGGGCTGTCGGGGATTGTTTGGGGGGCCTCGGAGATCGGGATGTCATTTAAAAATGACGTCCCAATCTCTCGCTACATGGGGGAGTTCCGGCAAGCGGAGCTCCCCACTGTACAAAATGGGGCTATGTGCAGTCTCGGCCGTGTGTTCCCTATCCAGGAATCTTATTCAATGCGAGTCGCGTTGAATAGCCATGTGGTTCTCGACATTGCGAGCGCCGGGGAACACACGGCCAAACGCGCTCGCTAGAGGACTTTGTTCCCTTTCGAGAGAATCGCACCCAAAGAGTTACAAAGGTACATAAACAGGTTAAGTGAGTGGGCAAATATTTGTCAGATGAATTGTAATGTGTGAAAATGAGAACTTGTTCACTTTGACAGGAAGAATACAAAAGCAGTCAGTATACTATTTAAATGCAAAGACATTGCGGAACTCAGAGGTACAGAGGGATCTGGGAGTCCTGGTACATAAATCACAAAAGGTTAGTCTGTAAGCACAGCAGGTGATTAGAAAGGCAAATGGAATGTTGGCATTTATTGCAAGGGGAATGGAATATAAAAGTAGTGATGCTGCCCTGTAGCAGTACAGGCTGTTGGTGAGACCACATCTGAAATATTGGGTACAAATTTGGTCTTCTTATTTGAAAAAGGATCTAAATGTATTAGAATCAGTTTAGAGAAGATTAGCTCAACTCATTCCTGGAGTGAAGGCTCATTCTATGAATAAAGGTGATACAGGTTGGGTCTATACCCATTGGAGTTCAGAAGATAGCTTTCTGATTGACAAGGGAGTCGGTCATTATTGGGAGGGGGGCGCACAGAGGAAAGTTAGGTTGAGAGCATAATCAGATCAACCATGATCTTATTGAATGGTGGAGCAGGCTTGAAGGGTCGAATGGTGTCCTCCAGCTCCTAAGCCCTCACACACAAAGCCGTGTTTCTTGAGTGGAATATTGTGGGGTGGTTGTGACCTGTAGAATTAAACTTCAGCATAAAGCAGTGTCACAAGGAGAAAACACAAAACAAATTACAGGAGAGAGGACGTTAGTAGAAATCATATTCCAAACATTTTCATGTTTCCATTCATTTATTATTTTTACTACAGACTCCTGTTAAACATATTTGTTCACCCAGATCACACTTTTATTTAACCAA
This sequence comes from Scyliorhinus torazame, assembly GCF_047496885.1. Taxonomy (NCBI): domain Eukaryota; kingdom Metazoa; phylum Chordata; class Chondrichthyes; order Carcharhiniformes; family Scyliorhinidae; genus Scyliorhinus; species Scyliorhinus torazame. The sequence continues at coordinate 103,546,603 of NC_092727.1, forward strand.
TTACCAGAGCATTATACTTAGCTTTCAGATAGTATACTGCTTCTATAATATAGTAAAAATCTTCCTCCTATGTTTATACCGTTCTGAATTCCTGTATGCACATTTATAATGGAACCTGCATTTATAATGTAAACATGTCAGAATGTAATTGCACCCTTCTGCCATTGGGGACACTCTAGGGCCTCAGTTTTGTGTCTTGCGGCTCCTGGGCCCGACCTGCAGAAAGACTCAATCCCTATCCCCAATCAAAAAATGATTTGAACATTAAAGGGAGAGATCAAAGAGAGTGACTATAATTAGTTTTCCAATTCACCAAAGTACAGGGTAAAAAGCAAGCAATGGTAAACATCAGTATTTCTGACACAGTATAAGATATGCACTAACAGGTAATTGTAACGAAGTCACCGTGGATTCTGGATAATTTAATACAGCATCAAGGCAAAGATGCTGAGCTGGCTGGATTCTGTGTTCCCCCAGCCGCGTGTTTCTCGGTGGTGCGCCATTCGCTGGTGGTCGGAATCTTTACTCCCGACGCTTCTCAATGGTATTTCCCATTGAAGCCATCCCCCACACAGCCGGGAAACCCATAAGCAGGGGTGTGCTGCTGGCAGGAACAGTGAATCACAACAGCCGGGGAATTCTGGCTGCTATTCACACAACAGGACATGGCACTGGGGAAAGTGGTGTGTTCACTGCAAAAGAAATGGAAGAAAAATAAAATGAATTTGTTGTTTCACAATAATCTGTGTTGTATAATGTCTCAAATTATTTTGCCCGAACAGCTCATCGCTAATACCTTTGCTCCCCTGATTACCTTTCAAGAAGCTAATAGAGGGTTTTGCAGGTCTTTTAATATTATAGAGGCACAATGCATGGGAGACATGCAGGGTGGGGTCTTTCGGCCCTGCCGAGGACAAAACTCCGCCGTGGGTTCCCAAAAGACAGAGTATGTGAACAATGGGAAAGCCCATTGACAGCATTGGGACATGCCATTGCTGGTCATGTGGTGATGGGATCCCACCCGCGATGTCCTTCCATCAGCTGCATTTCATTGTATCAGTGCCTGGGCAACCAGCAGTGTTAGGGACGGTTAAAAAGTCATCCACGAATGTGTCATCAGATTTAGGGGGAGGGTGGTGTGCTCTAATGTTTCTGGACTACTAATCCGACGAGCCAGGCTAATTCGATGGGGAAACGGGTTCAAATCCCACCATGAATACTGGTGGAGTTTAAATTCAATGAATAAATCTGGATATTAAGCTAGTATCCGTAACGGTGACCATGAAACTATCATTAATTCTGGTAAAAAACCATTTGTTTGCTGATGTCCTTTAGGGAGGCAAATTTGCCATCCTTACCAGGTCTGGCCTATATGTCACTCCAGACCCATGGTTATCTGTGATGTGTTGGGTGTTCTGGATCACATACAGGTCACCAACACTTGAAGTAGTGCAACACTATTTTATTAAAAGGTTAACTATTTAAACATACTTGAACTGTGGGTAAATACGATACCAGCTTTAACTAAAGACCTTTGCCTTGTCCTAACCAGTCGATGCACTCAGCACATGGTGAATGTCTGTGTTGCAGGCTGTGAGCTCTGTGCTCCTGGCTAGCTGCTACTCGAATGAGCGGGAACTCTGATGCCCCCTGTCTTTATAGTGCATGTGCCCTCACTGGTGATTGGCTGCGGTGTTGTGTATGTTGATTGGTCCCACTGTGTGTCCATCAGTGTGTGTCTGCACCATGATATACTGGTGTATATTATGACAATCTGGTTGACTGTTAGCTGTGCTCCATTCAAGGACAACAAATCTGGCCCAACACCCGCATCACATGAAAGAATAAAGAAAAAAACCCTGAAGGAATTGCCTTCATTGAAGTTAAATGTAGGCAGCCATTTACCTTGATATAACCACCAATTGGCAGATTTCCCAGCAGAACACAGCATGAATTGCCCTCAACTTTAAAATTAAAATGCCCTCTCTAATCAGCAGAAAAAGCTGCTGAACCACACAAAGACATTTTTAATTATCTAAAGTGAGCTGCTAATAGCTAAGGTTCCGTTCCGGATGTCATTTAGATACAGTGAATCAAATTTGGGACTTGTGACAATTCGTACTTCAGCATTGAGAACCCACCTGATTGATAACATTGGGAAATTTGGATGAGAACTTAGCTTTTGCTCACTTCAGTCATTTTTGAAGGTAAACTCCAAATGCCTAACGGGGGACAATCATTAGTGGATAGCACGGTAGCACAAGTGGCTAGCACTGTGGCTTCACAGCGCCAGGGTCCCAGGTTTGATTTCCCGCTGGGTCACTGTCTGTGCGGAGCCTGCACGTTCTCCCCGTGTCTGCGTGGGTTTCCTCCGGGTGCTCCGGTTTCCTCCCACAGTCCAAAGATGTGCAGGTTAGGTGGATTGGCCAATGTAAATTGCCCTTAGTGTCCAAAAAGATTAGGAGGGGTTATTGGGTTATGGGGATAGGGTGGAAGTGAGGGCTTAAGTGGGTCAGTGCAGACTCGATGGACCAAATGGCCTCCTTCTGCACTCTATGTTCTATATCCACAAACGTATTTAGTAGCAGCAATAATAAAAATGCGACAGAGGCATTAGAATTTTCATTAGAATCAGCAAATGTTACACAATACCCACTATATACATCTATTCATGTCCTGGGACATTACAAAAACTAGTACAGCCTGGAATCCTTCAGTGATAAAGATTATAAAATGACACATTATAAACTTTTATAGGACATCAGTTGTAGCACTAAGAAACAATCTTTTGTCACCATATTACTGTTGCACAGTCTCACTGGCTTATAGTTTGAACAGCCATCAAAGTAGGCATCCACCTACTTTTCCGAAGTGGTTTCAGAATGTCAGAATACATGCAGGGGCATGGCATATCTTGCTTCGGCCATGAACTTGCCTCAGTTGGCAAACTATGCTGCCACTTCCCTGGGTAGTTCAGAATCCAGACTTGTCCGGCCGTTCGCCCGCTGTGGGATTCTCTGCTCCCACCGGCAATACACACACCCCCACCTGTGGGTTTCCCGGTGGCCTGGGGTGGCTTCAATGGGAATTCTATTGACAGCAGCGGGAAGAGAGAACCCCGCCACCAGTGAATGGCACACTGCCTCCCGCTGCTGAGAGACACGCAACCGGGAGGCCGGAGAATCCCGCCCACAAATGTTCATACAGATGTGTGTGTAGACTCAAACCTCATCTGTGTAAAGTCAAATTTTTGTTTACTCTCCGGAGCTTTCTCCGTCCTCACAGTTGTGGGCCTCCATCATGAAAATTCAGGAACTTAATTTGCATTCATTTAAATATATTTGGCTGGCTTCCCCAGTGTATTATCCCATCCATGTTAGGAACCCCTCCCTCAGCACAGGGCAGAGCCAAGGGGCGGTGTCTTGGGGGATGAGGGGGGGGGGGGGGGTGGTTCCAGGGAAGTGTGGTCCCGTGTCCAAGGGGGGGGATTTCCTTGGTGGAGGAGGTGTTCCATGTCTGTGGGAGGGGGGTAGGGGTGTGTTTCTCAGTGATGATTCTGTCTTCATTTTATTTTTATTTCTACTTTCATCCGCTTGTCCCACCTGAGACAACACTTTGAAACAAATTGTAAAATTCCACCCATTGTCTCATCTCTGGAATGGACAGTAGCTTACAATGGGATTCACTTGAATCAGAAACTCTCCAGATTATTTTCCTTGTTAGGTATTAATAGTTGTGGAAGGAGGAAGCAAATAATAAAACCATTAGCAATGGTGGGAAAGGGCTTGATTAGTGACTGTCTCTGGATGTCGTTACAGCGTCCTCATGTTTTATAATTTTGTGTGATTGTAGGATCAGAGGAGAGCAAAGAAACAAGTCCGGCAGAGCCAGCAAGTCCCACAGTTGGCCTTGACAGAAAGGCAAGGCGGAAACTTTTGGACCTTGGGTAGGTGCTATTATTAACCCTATTATTATTACAATGAAATAAATGTTCAAACTTTGTCCTTTTGATATAACAATCCAGAACATGGCAGGTGAAGACACTGGGCTGGACTTTCCCTCGCCTTGCCACCTTTGCGGCATGTTTTGTGGCGGCGAAAGGCAGCCCATCATTGGCCGGCGGTGGGATCTTTCGGTCCCACTGCTGTCAATGGAGCTGCCCATTGTTCGCACCCCGACCGCTGTGGAACCTGCGGAGGGAGATGGGTGGCCGGCAGGAACGGCTGGAAAAGCCTGCCTGTAAATTTAAGCATTTTTAATTCTGCAATTTGCAATTTTAAGCATGCATGTAAGATCACAACAGGCATCAATTATTAAATCATCTAGAAATCACCTGTTCTTATAATTACACAGGTGCATATTTTTAACAGACCTCATTGCGTTGAGGCGAAGGTGGTTTCTAATTTGGAATAACTGAAACATAAGAATGGAGTTGCAAAAGTACAATGAGAGCCCTGTTCTTCTCTGGTAGCAGCATATAACAGACGATAGTGAACCATCAGCCCAATTCATGTAAGGTCTGATAGTCTTTCAAGTTTCAATGGAGAAAAGCATCGAGCTGCCAATTTTGTATCACCTACACTATTATCTGAGACACATTTATATCCCAATGAATGTTTAGTTTCAAACTTATGGGGTGGGGTCCTCTAAAAATGGGGCTATGTCCCCACGCTGGCGGGAAAGCCGGCGCCAATCACTCTGGCATCAATGGCCCCCGAAAGTGAGGAGTTCTCACCTTTCTAGGGGGCTAGGTTGCCGCCGGAGTCATCCCTGCAGCTCCAATGGCTGGCGTATTTCCGCACATGCATGGAACAGCCGGTGTATTTCCACGCACGCGCAGGGGTCCCTTCTCCGGCCGGCCCCCGGGCAATATGGCAGAGCCTTACAGGGGCCCGGCGTGGAGGAAAAAAAGGCCCCCACGGAACCAGCCCGCCCGCAGATTGGTAGGCCCCGATCGCGGTCCAGGCTACCGTGGGGGCCCTCGCCTGGGGTCAGATCCCCCCGCTCCCCCCAGGACGGCCCCCGCACACTTACCTGCCAGGTCCCGCCGTGTGTGAGGTGAGTAATTCACACTTGCGGGACTGGCCTAAACTTGACGGCCACTCGGGGCCCGGAGAATCGCCGGAGGGGCCACTGTCAGCGGCCCTCAACCGGCGTGGCGGGAATCCCGCCGGTACCTGAAAAACGGCGCCGGAGAAGATGGAAGCCGGCGTCGGGGCAGGGTCGGAGAATCCCGGCCAGAGTGTCTATCACAGCTATGGCACACCGTTATGATCAGTCCAGAGCCAACACTTTAGAATCTTCCAATCTTTAATTGTAAGGTCTGCCACGTGCCACCCACCCATTAATTTTAGTTTGAAACATGACTTTCAATGACATATTTCACACTTGAAAAGCTAGCTTTTTGGGGTAATTTTAATTGTAATACCGGAATGTATACCGGAAACTGAATCAGTATCACTCATTTTACAATCAAACCGTTTCCAATCGATATCATCATTACGCATCATAAATGTGTCGGCTCGTATCTCCCCAATGTCAACAGTTCGCTATCCTTTGATGTACCTAAATTATTAGGGCCTCGAAACAGATACAGAGTCAACTGCTGTGAAGTATTTAGCCATTAAGTGCAAAATTATGTTACAATTGTTTGCTTGAATTCATAATCATTTTATTAATCAATGGAAATTAGATAGTCACTTTAGCAGAAAAAGCTTTTCCTGTTCTGCATTCTATGTTTAAAATCCTGCCCAAAATTGATTTCTGGAACTGAGCTTTCAGTTTTCTTCCCCGCCCCTCTACTCTCATCCTTTCCTGGCTTTATGCTTTTGTCGATTTGTGAAGGGTTTTTAGAAATGTCTTTACTTTACTTTACATATACAATACAAAAAGTTATTGGCCTGATGTAATAAGAGGAATTTCTGTCCGGTTGACGAAGGTGTGACTTTGACACGATCCTTGGAGAAGTGTAATAATAACAATAATTGCTTATTGTCACATGTAGCCTTCAATGAAGTTACTGTGAAAAGCCCCTAGTCGCCATATTGCGCCTGTTCATGGAGGCTGGTACAGGAATTGAACCTGCGCTGCTGCTGCCTTGTTCTGCATTACAAGCCAGCTGTTTAGCACACTGTGCTAAATGTATTGCCTGGGTTGCCCTGATCAATCAGGAAGAATGTGGCTTTATGCTGAGGTTTCCTTCTCTATCCCCATTTAGCGTACGTGAGTGCCACTGGCAAATTGTTGACGGGTAACATGGACAGATTCTGCAGCCCAGTGAGAAGCAAAAGGGTAGAAATTAGTCCTTCTGTTCTCTGGATAGAAAACAGGTGCAAAAAGGACCAAATTTGAGACGCATCCTGTGTCAGATCTTGGGCACTGAGGGCAGCATGGTGACGCAGCACTGCTGCCTCACGGCGCCGAGGACTTGGATTCGATCCCGGCCCCGGGTCACTGTCCGTGTGGAGTTTGCAAATTCTCCCCGCGTCTGCGTGGGTCTCACCCCCCATAACCCAAAACGATTTGCAGGGTAGATGGATTGGCCACGCTAAATTGCCCCTTAAATGGAAAAAAAAAGAATTAGCTACTCTAAATTTATAACAAAAAAGGATCTTGGGCGCTGCCATGTTGGTAAAGGCAGCCTCGCAAGAATCCAGGCAGTCACCAATAAATGGAAATAGGCCCCTTAAGTATGTAAATGGTTGGCCTAATGACCGTTTTAAGCCCCTGAGAAGAAGCTGGATTTGATTGGGGGAGGGTGGGGGACGGGGGTCAGGAGCCAAGCCTTTTCCTCTTTGGATTCTTGTTGCAAAGGCCTAACTAAGCAAGCAATTGCCATGAAGAAGGAAGTGTTTGTTAAGTTTCAAAAATATATTTCTGTGGAGCCAGGAAAAGCAGAAGTGCTCTGACTGCTATCCCGCCACACCTTCACATCATCACACCACCTCCCTCGAAAAACCTACCTGTGGGCCTTTGCTGGTCAACCATGACAGATACCTGCAGCTCATGGGGAAGATGTTGATTTACCTGAGGACCAATTCTGGGCCTTCTGCAGGCGCCTTGGTTGAGACGCCAATATGGACCCAGAAACTAGCCGAAACAAATTTCCTCTCCACAATTCCTACCAAGTTTGGAAGGAATATGAACAATATAGAAGATTAACTTTCACAGTTCATTCCCTTGTTTGGCAAACTGCTGCCTCCACTTTTACTTGCATCAAGTATTCATTACCTGAAGGAAACAGTTTAGATCTTTGGATTACCCTGTCAGTGGGAACCATAAAAAAGGCATTTTGTATTGGAAAATTTTTTTCTTTTTAGAAGTGAAGGTGCCATAAATATTACGTGTTATATTTATATATGTATGCTATTGTGAGAAATATTGCACACAGAGGATATTTATGAGCCTTCTTATTACTGACGAAGCCATAAAAACAGCCTATTTGCATTAGTCAATAATGTTGGCTTAAATGCCATTTAATCATCAAAATAGTCAAGTAAAGATTGTTATGTAGATTGTTTGCTTCAAATTTATTTTTTGTTCATTAGGTTTTCTGTCATTTATCACAATTTGATTATCTCACAACATCTGGTGTGTACGTACAGGGATCCAAGAATGTCAATGACTCATGCCTATCAGCTTTAAAATCTAGTGATCAGTTTTATGAATAACATTCGGAATCACTCAAGCTTTATAAAATAATTTTTAACAATTACCGACAGCAGCAGAACTGTGGTCTGCCATCTTGTATTTTTGTTCAGAACATTAATCATGTTCTCCCGGCGTTGGGATGCGTGTTTTCCCTCTACCGGAACCATCACAGTGGTTAGCATTGTTTTGCCTCACAGCTCCAGAGACCCGGGTTCAATTCCAGCTTGGGGTGACTGTCTGTGTGGAGTTTGTACATTCTCCCCGTGTCTGTGTGGGTTTCCTCCCACAGTCCAAAGATGTGGAGGTTACGTGGATTGGCCATGCTAAATTGCCCCCTTAGTGTCTAAAAGATAAAGTGTCGTTATGCGGATAGGGTGGGGACGTGGGCCTACGTAGGTGTTCTTTCCAAGGCTCAGTGTAGACTCGATGGGCCGAATAGTCTCCTTCTGCACTGTGGAGATTCTATGATTCTCTTTACCACATTGCTGTTTGTGGGACCACACTGTCCATAAATTGCAGCTATGTTAACCAAAGTACAACTGCGATTACAGGTTTTTTTTAAAGTGCATTATTGGTTGCAGAAGACCTGTAAGTGTCTTTCTGAAAGGTCTGTTCAGAAATGTTAGCTCTGGTCTGATCATTCCTACTGATCATAAATAGAGATCAATAAATAGTAGCAAAATGTAACAGCCCATTTTTATATAGTCAGCTCATTGGTTGCAAACGAGTGTTGATTTTACTGCTGAAAGGAAAGACATGATGCCAAAGCTTTTAGTCCTGAACTTATCAGAACAAACTTAAGAATGCCAAATTTTAAATGATTACAGTTTATAGTACAGAAGAAAAGGGTGCTGATTGATTGGCAAGTCAAACCTAATTGGCTGAAGTGTTGCCATGGAGAAGCAACAAGGACCTATAGGCTCTGGGCAATTCAAAACTGACGCAATGTTTGAAGATAATACTTTTGTTTGCAGAGAATAGATTCCTGTGTATGAATGCATGTTTCTTTGAGCAAGCACAAATGAGCTACATCACACACTCACCTGATTAACTTAAATGTGTCCTTATTGTAGTTATTAGCATGTTCAGGATTGTTCAGCAAGTACTGCCTAATTGTGGACATCTAACATGAGACTTTTTTGAGGTGTACAAATGTGGGTGGTCGATATGGTCTGCACATTTCCTATTATGAACAACCAAAGGGGTATGCTGTTCGGTTTGATCAGCCAACTATCGGGGCCTATGACCTACATACGTGAAGGAAAGAATGCTGTTAGGTTTCATTTCGCAATTGAGCAGCACTTGCTGAACAACCCGAAGTGCACAAACACCCCTGCACAGATCACTGGCTGACATCTCACACCCTCCCCACATCCGATCTTCGTGCTTGTTCCTCAGAACCCCTGGCACCCACCAGAACAACCCCTTCAAGTCCAGGTGCGATGCCCACACGTGCCACCTGTGATAGATCCTCCCTCTCCCATGAAGCGTGTAGCTCACAATACCCTCTAATTTTCCCCTGTGGGAGAAGATAGCCCATAATAAACAAGAAAGGGCCAAGATGGGAGGCGGAGCACCAGAAATCCTCCTCCTTCTCCTCCTGCCCTATCAGGAACGTGCCCTGGAAATCACGGAGTTGGCTGAGGAGAGAGCAGTAACCAACAGCAAGGTTGGTCTGCACCACAAAGGTGGGGTTCCATTGCCCCTTCACCCAGATGACCTGTCTCAAGTGAGTAGTTCATGTCAGACGAAGTTATCCTTCCCTCTCACTGACCACATGCCCCTTGTTTCGCAGGATCTCCATCTGATGAGGGTGGGCCATTCGGAGTCATTAGCCACCCCCCTCTCCACCCAAGAGACCAGCTCTGAGGAGAGCTCTGAGGAGACCACCATCGAGGCATCACAGCTATCACACTCACCTCCCACCAGTGTTGAGACACAAACATTGGTGGGTGACGTTAGTGGACAGGCTTCTGGCACACAATCTGATTAACAGCACATAGTTGCCGATGCGACTTTTGACTTCCGGTGGTGTTCGTGAGTGGAGCGGTCGCAGCACAAAGGCTCCCGCAGGTCCACGAAGTCGGGGCTTTTTCAGGGGGTCTCCGTAAAACAAAAATTAAAGTCCCATGAAATCGGGAGCAGGAGAACTGGGCCCTCGGGAGCGGAGCGAACCAGCAGCAGCCCCCCCACGCACGGCCGCAGAGCGCAGGGCAGGACAAGCGACGGCCCGGACCGAAGCGACGGCCCGGACCGAAGCGACGGCCCGGACCGAAGGGGGGGCCGAACCTGCAGGGAGGAAGGAACGGAGGAGAAACCGACGACGACCCCCCCCCACCCCCAGCAGGAGGGTGCGACGAGCGGCGCCAAGCAGCGGGGACCGAAGCGGGCACCGACTGCCTGACCCCCCCACACCCCCGCCGGCGACCACCACGAGGCAGGAACAAAGAGGGACTCCCGAACAGAAGCTTCTCTCTCTCTCCCTCTCTCTCTCTCTCTAACGACCCTGGGTGAGTGCGGGAAAAGAAAGGTTTAAAAAAAAGAGAGGTGGGGGAAAAAAAATTCTTTTTGGCACTTTTTTTCTCTCACCCAAAACAAGTTCTCCCGAAAAGAATTTTATAAAAGAGGAAAAATCAAGTGGTAAAGGAGAGAAGGGAGGGGAAAAGAAAAAGGGAAGAAACAAACAAACAAACAAAAAAAAGTGGGGGGGGGGGGGGAAGGAAAAAAAGAAAAAAAAAGAAAGGGAAGGCGGGGGGGGGGGGGGGGGGGGGGGGGGGAAATGTCAGAAGGGAGCCAAAGCAGAGGGAAAAGGGGCACCAAAGGCAGATGGGGCAATGGGCGGGCCAGTTCAGACGAGCTAATCAGCGCACAAAGCGGCGGAACGGAAGTATCGCCGCATCAAAAAGAGCTGGGCAGACAGGTGCATTCTCCCCCGGGGCCAGGGGGGAGCTGGAACTGGAAGGCAGCCTTTGCCGAGGCGCTGAGGGAACTTCAGCAGGTAAACAAGGCAGAGGCTAGGGCAGACATAGAGGCCGCAGTGCAGGCAGCAATGGCCAAGGCCCTGACGGAGGTGCAGCATGCCCTGGGCAGAGCAGATGAGAAACTGGAGGCCCAAGGGGAGAAGCTGGAAGTCCAAGAGGCAACCATTAAGGAGCTGGAGAAAGCAGCGACTGACATGAGCGACCGGATCACGGCCCTGGAGAGGGAGGTGGCGAGACTGGGCACAACACAGGGGAGCCTGAAGGGCAGAGTGGACGACCAGGAAAACCGCTCGAGAAGGCAAAATGTCAGGATAGTGGGCCTACCAGAGGGGATCGAGGGTAGAAACATCACGACATACGTGGCCGAGCTGCTGGGCAACTTAGTGACGAGGGAAACCTTTCCCAACCCACCAGAAATGGACAGACACACCGGTCGCTGCGCCCGAAGCCCAAAGCAGGGGACCATCCGAGAGCAGTTATAGCTAAACTGCACCAGTACCAAGACAACAATCCTGCGCTGGGCCAGGAAAAACAGAACCGGCAAATGGGAAGGACATTCCATTAGAATTTACGAGGACATTGGGGCAGACCTAGCCAGGAGACGGGCCAAATTTAATAGAGCGAAAGCAGCTCTTCACAAAAGCAACGTGCGTTTTGGTATGCTGTACAAACCCTGGGTCACATACCAAGAAAGAGAATATTTCTTTACAGCCCCCGTCGAAGCAAACAGGTTTGTCGAGGAACACGGGCTGGAAAACCAGCAGCGAGGGTAGAAACGAGGGGTCCCTGGCAAGGGGCAACAACACGCCGACGGGGGGGGAGGGGAGGGGTGAGGCAACGCCGGGCCCCCCCGCACCCGTCACGGCGAGCGCACCCTGAACAAAGAGCAAACCACTGCCCGAGGGACCGCTTCAGGTGGGAGGCCAGGTCCCAGCATGAGGGAACGAGAGTAGCGAAGAAGGGAGAGCAAGCAAGAGGAGTGCTGAGTTGGATGGGGAAGAGCGGGCAGAAAACCGTAGAGGCCGGGCAGGGGAGAAGCGAGACAGTAACTCCCGAGAGGGGGGCCACCGCACGAGCAGGAAAGCTAGCGCCGGGGGTATGCAACAAAGCATGCGTGCCCCCAACAGGGGGGATGGTGCCAGGCAGGGGGTGGGGGGACCACTCAACAGAGGCGGGAGAGCAAACGGGGATAGGGAGAGGGGAAAGAGGGACAAAGGAGGGGTATACGGGAGAGGGGGGTAAAGGGAGAGACCGGGGAGGGGGGACATTGGGAAGGAGGGACAAACAAGGCTAGAAAAGGAATAGGGCTACAAAGAGCCGCAACCAAGGGCTCGAAACAAGGAATCGCTGCAAGCCCCCACCCAGTACGGTCTCTGGGCAAAGGGAGACCCCAGAGTGCAGGGGACTATCCACGTGGCGGACGCACAGTGGGCGACCATGTCGGGTGCCCCCGGGACAAAGGGAAACCCCGGAGCGCAGGGACCCGACCGCAGGGAGAGAGCAGTGACAACAGCCATCCTGGACGGCCCCCTAACAAAGGGAAACCCCGGAGGGCAGTGGCGCGTCCACCAGGTAAGTATGGTTAATCCCACAGGAACGAGGGGGCAGAAGCCCCCCACCAGTATAGTCACCTGGAACGTAAGGGGATTCAACGGCCCAGTGAAAAGATCCAGAGTCCTCACCCACCTAAGAAATATGAAGGCCGACATAGTCTTCCTCCAAGAGATACACCTGAGAGAGCAGGACCGACTGTGGGTAAGAAAGGGCTGGGTGGAACAAACCTACCATTCCCGCTATGGAACAAGGGCCAGGAGGGTGGCGATACTGATCGGCAAGAGGACGATGTTTAGGGTGACAAAGACGGTTACGGACCCGGGGGGACGGTACGTCATGGTCAGCGGTGCCCTGGATGGGGCACCGGTAGTACTAGTTAACGTGCACGCACCCAACTGGGACGACACGAGCTTCATTAAGAAAACCATGGCAGAAATCCCTGACATAGCAATGCATCGACTAATCATGGGGGGGGGGGGGGGGGGGGGGGGGGGGCGGCACTTCAACTGTGTACAGAATCCAAAGACAGACAGATCAAATCCCAAAATGAGGAAAAACCTCAAGCATGGCAAGGGAACTCAGTCACTTTATGGAGCAGATGGGAGCGGTGGACCCCTGGAGGTTCGCCCACTCGGGGGAGAAGGAATTCTCCTTCTCCTCCACAGTACACAACGTATACACCAGAATTGACTTATTTGTGGTGGGAAAAACGGGGCTTCCGGGAATACTCCACAATTGTGGCATCAGACCACGCTCCACACTACATGGACGTGAGGCTGGAGACGGGCAGGGCCCAATGCCCCACACGGAGGTTGGATGTTGCCCTACTAGCTGACAAGGCCTTCAACGAAAGGATATCATGGGCCATAGCAGAGTACACAGAGAACAACCAGAATGGGGAGGTCTCACCCTCCACGTTCTAGGAAGCTCTAAAGGCCGTACTAAGAGGGGAAATCATCGCATTCAAAGCGCGAAGAGATAGGGAGGAAAGGGCGGCTAGGCAGCAGCTGGTCGACTTCTTACTGGAGGTAGACCGTAAATACTCCGAGGCCCCGACTGTAGAGCTCCTGGCGTAGAGGAAAGAGCTACAAAGGAACTTTGACCTGCTCTCCACCAGGAAAGCAGTGCACTACCTCCGCCAGGCACGTGGGACCCTATACGAACACGGAGACAAAGCCAGCCACCTGTTGGCACACCAGCTGAGAAAGCAGGCAGCCACCAGAGAAATTGCACAAATCAGGGATACCAGAGGCACGTTAGAAACAGAACCAGAAAAGATCAACAAAACCTTCAAGGCCTTCTACCTCAGAGTCCGGGATGAAACGGTTCCTTGAAACGGTTGCCCTCATGGGGGAGGGCAGAAAACGGGGCTTGGAAGCACCACTAGCACTGGGAGAGATCATGGACAGCATTAGCTCCATGCAGGCGGGGAAGGCGCCGGGACCAGACGGGTTCCCGGCGGACTTCTACAAAAGGTTTGCGACAGCACTGGCCCCGCACCTGCGGGAGATGTTCACAGACTCGTTAGCGAGGGGCACACTGCCACCCACGCTAGCACAGGCCTCAATCTCGCTGATACCTAAGAAAGACAAAGACCCAATGGAATGTGGGTCATACAGACCCATCTCACTGCTGAACGCGGATGCCAAAATCCTTTCCAAAATCCTAGCCAAAAGGCTAGAAGACTGTGTACCTGAGGTGGTCGCAGAGGACCAGACGGGCTTTGTCAAAGGTAGACAGCTTACCTCGAACATCAGGCGCCTGCTGAACGTGATAATGACCCCCTCCGGAGAGAGAACACCAGAGGTGATCGTCTCCCTAGACGCAGAAAAGGCCTTTGACAGAGTCGAATGGAAATACCTCATCGAGGTACTGGAGCGGTTCGGGCTTGGAACAGGGTTCGCCTCCTGGGTAAAGCACCTATACAACGCTCCCATGGCGGGCGTACGGACCAACAATACCAACTCCCGATACTTCCAGCTGCACAGGGGCACCAGACAAGGATGCCCACTGTCCCCGCTGCTGTTCCCTCTAGCGATCGAATCCCTCGCAATCGCGCTCAGAGCAGCAAAAAGCTGGAGGGGGATCCGAAGGGGAGGCAGAGAGCACAGAGTCTCACTCTGTGCAGATGACCTGTTCCTCTACATTTCGGATCCACAGAGCAGCATGGACGGAATCATCACGCTCCTGAAAGAGTTTGCCACCTTCTCGGGCTAGAAACTCAACATATGCAAAAGCGAGATCTTCCCGGTACACCCACAAGTAGGGGGAACAGCACTAACGGGACTGCCGTTTAAACAAGCCCGTCACAAATTCCGCTACCTGGCGATCCAAATAGCCCATGACTGGAAAGGGATCCACAAATGCAACCTCACCAGTCTGACGGAGGAAGTAAAAAAGGACCTGCAAAGATGGAACACACACTCTCTCTCCCTCGCAGGGAGAGTCCAGACGATCAAAATGAACGTACTGCCCAGGTACCTCTTCCTACTTAGATCCCTTCCGATCAACACCCCCAAGGCCTTTTTCAAAGCGCTGGACAAACTAATCATGGCGTTCGTATGCGGGGGGAGGGGGGGGGGGGGGGGGGGGGGGGGGGAGAAAAATGCTAGGATCCCAAAGAAGGTCCTCCAAAAAACAAAATCCAGTGGGGGCTAGCCCTCCCAAACCTACAATTCTAGGTTTACACTGGGCGGCGACGGCCGAGCGAATAAGGGGATGGATCAAGGAGCCAGAAGCCGAGTGGGTGCGCGCGGAAGAGGCGTCCTGCACGGGACCTCCCTCCGGGCCCTCGCCACGGCAGCACTCCCATCCCCACCCAAAAAACACTCCAGCAGCACGGTGGTGATAGCTACCCTCCAAACCTGGAACCAACTACGGCAGCAATTTGGCCTGACCTAAATGGCGGACAAACCTCCCATCTGCAACAACCATAGGTTCACACCAGCGCTGACTGACACCACCTTCAAAAGGTAGGGTCAGGACGGAGGGACACTGACAGTCAGGGACCTATACATGGACGGCAGGATCGCAACACTGAGCAAACTGACAGAGAAATTCCAGCTAGCCAGGGGGAACGGGCTAAGGTATCTACAGCTCAAAAACTTCCAACAAAAGGAGACAAGGACGTACCCACAACCGCCCCGACAGACACTACTGGAAGAACTACTGGACGCAAGCATACTAGATAAAGGAAACTGTAGTGACATGTATGACCGACTGAGAGAAAGGGCCGACACTGTACTGGATTCAACAAGAAAGAAATGGGAGGAGGACCTGGGGATTGAGATAGGGTGGGGACTCTGGAGCAAAGCACTGCATAGGGTCAACTCCACCTCCACGTGCGCAAGGCTCAGCCTGACGCAACTAAAAGTGGTACATAGAGCCCACTTAACAAGAACCCGTATGGGTAGGTTCTTCCCGGAGGTGGAGGATAGATGTGAACGGTGCCAAGGAGGCCCGGCCAACCACGCCCACATGTTCTGGTCTTGCCCCAGACTTGCAGGTGCTGGACAGCCTTCTTCGAGTCAATGTCCAAAGTGGTGGGGATGAGGGTGGAGCCATGCCTGAAAGTGGCAGTCTTCGGGGTTTCAGCCCAGCCAGATCTATTCCTGGGGAGGAGGGCCGACGCCTTTGCCTTTGCCTCCCTGATCGCCCGCCATAGAATCCTGTTCGGCTGGCGGTCAGCAGCACCACCCAAAGCTGCAGACTGGCTGTCCAACCTCTCGGAATCTCTCCAAATGGATAAATTCAAATTCGTCATCCGACGGGCAGACGACGGCTTCCACAGAACGTGGGAGCCATTCACCCAATTGTTCCGGGACCTGTTTGTGGCCAACGAACAAGCGGAAGAATAGCCAGGTAGCCAAGAACCAGGGGAAAGTCGCCAAAGCATGAGAGGGAGAGATAGACCGAGAGGGAGGGGGACAGCTAAACCTAAGAGGAAAGAAAGGTGAATCACAGGAGGGGGGGGGGGGGGGGGAGGCGGGGAGAGGGAAGAGACAGGGAACAAGAGAGGAGAACCAGGGAAGTGGGGGGGAGGCAGGGAAATGAGAGCCGGAAGGAAGGCACGGGATACAATAACGAACATGGCATCTCGAGGAGCAGGGAACGAGCAGAATAAAGACGAAAGACGGGAGGAACGGCAGAAGCGGAGGTGAGCGCGTGACGGCAGCGAGATCCGTCCAGGAGAAGCAAGCGACAACACCAAACCCATTCGAGTATTGCCCACTGTAATTGTTTCTCCGGCACCCAAATGTATATTTACCTCCCCGGTCTCCAGCCCCCCCGCCCTCCCCCCCACCAACAGTCGCCCACTTATGTGTTGTAAATAATTTTGCCAGGTGTACAGATTTGCTGCTGTTGAGCTGGTGCACAATACCCTACCAGTTCTATTTTATTTTTTATTGTATTTTTAAAAATTATTTACTATTTTCTTTTCTTTGGTATGTTTGGGTGCGCCCTTCACTTCTATACGTGTGTACATATATATATATATATATATGTCTCTTATCCTGTGTACATAACAATAAATATACTGGAAAAGTTTCTCCCAGAGCTGATGCAGATGAAAGGGCACAGCCGTGACATTCAGGAGGGGATGTCAGCTACATACCAGCGACTGCGTAGCCGCTTGGAGGAGTCCCAAAGGCTTCTTTCAGGGCAGATGTTGTCGACAATGCGTGGCACCAAGGCCAAGACTACTGGTGTGGTGACCGCAGTGGATATCCTGGAGCACGAGGTCAGCGTCTTGAGTGGTGGTGCCCAAGGCATGGCTCAGCCTGCGATTTAAAAAATAAATAAATTTAGAGCATCCAATTATTTTTTTTCCCAATTAAGGGGCTAAATTGCATGGCCAATCCACCTACCCTGCACATCTTTGGCTTGTGTGGGGTGAAACCCACACAGACACGGGGAAAATGTGCAAACTCCACAGGGACAGTAACCCAGGGCAGGGATTCGAACCCGGGTCCTCAGCGCTGTCGGCAGCAGTGCTAACCACTGTGCCGTGTGCCGCCTGGCTCAGCCTGTGATGATCATAGCTGAAGGCCTCGACATCATGCTCAGTCGCTGAAGAACGTGTCACAGGCGCAGGTGGATATTGTCGCGGTACTGCAGAGTGTGTTCCAATTGTTGAGGGATGTGTCCCAGATGCAGTTGGACATTACCGAGGCACTCCAGAGCATGGCCCAATCACTGAGGAGCATTGCTGAGGTGTCGACACCATGGTGCAGTTATTGGGGAGCCACCAGAACTGGCAGAGCCAGATGACTCAAAGGCCTCTGGAGCTCGCTCCAGCTTGCCCTCCATCCCATTGCAGCCTAGGGGCACCATCAGGGAGCAGGAAGCACTGGAGGCCTACTGGGGCCTTCCACCAAAGAGATGACGGCGGTTCTCCCGAATCACCCCATCCTGACAGCGCAACTCAAGGACAGTGGGCAAAGCAGGGTGACACGGCGATGTCTGTGGCACCGGCAAGTAGGACAGTGCCCTCCAGCTCCAGGCCCTCCAGTGAACGTCCGCCAAGGGCATCAAAGGCGCAGAAAGCAGCAGGCTGCCTCCAACTCTGATGTGCACCCTGGGGGCCCTAGACGTAGCAGTAGACCACGAACGATCAATAGGGTTGAGGATCACTGAGTGGACAATGGGGGGGAGGGTTAGCATAGCAGGCACAATCTGTAGCTGGGGGGAATGAAAATGTCAATTGGTCACTATTAAAACATATAATACCTGATACATGTGAAGCCTCTGACACATTAATCTTCATAGCGGGCCTGCCTGCAACCCCTGTTACCCTCTGCTCTCTTCATCCCGTCCCGGCCACAATGGGTCCAGGAACAAAAGCCCCCGATGCAGACCCCGTTCCACTGGCGGGTGAAACTATAACTAAGGGGGCATAGCCTCAAAATAAGGGGGTCCAGATTTAGGACTGAGTTGAAGAGGAACTTCTTCACCTAAGGGTTGTAAATCTGTGGAATTCCCTGCCCAGTGAAACAGTTGAGGCTACCTCATTGAATGTTTTCAAGGTAAAGATAAATAGATTTTTGAACAGTAAAGGAATTAAAGGTTATGGTGAGCGGGCGGCACTGTGAAGCCGAGTCCACAAAAACATCAGCCATGATTTTATTGAACGGCTGACCAGGCTCGAGGGGCCAGATGGCCTACTCCTGCTCCTAGTTCTTATGTTCAGAGGATGGGTGTGAGCATGCTGCCAGCAGAAAGACAGGACTTATGGATAAACTTAGGTGCACCAGAGCTTTCCTCATCGCGAATTATCATCACTCACCTTGTGGATTGACCCATTAACAGTGCCGGAACAAGCCCATCACCCTGGAGTGATGTTACATAGACCCTTGGAGGGTGGAACAGGATGGGCGTGGAGGAGGAAGCATGATGTTGGGGGGGGGGGGGGGCTTGGCAGGGAAGGAAGGAAATAGGGGGATTGGGGGAAGGACGTAAATGGGAAGGGGGTGGACTGAGGGGGGAGGAGTAAATGCGGGAGGGTTGGATTGGGTGAAAGGAGGGAAATGGGGGGAGGGGTTGAGCTGATGGACGTAGCCTCGTCCTATGTGAATCTGGTGAGGATGAGGGCCTCCCTGGTCCTCCAGGTGTGTCAGACCCTGGCCGCCACTGGCTCCAAATGTGGCTCTTCCGCAGGCTAGTCCTCCAGCCCCTCCTTGTCCGCCTCCTCCTCCTTCTCAGACGAGACTGCATGTCCCTCCTCCTCCTCCTCCTCTAGCATGCTGTCCCACTGCTGTGCCATGTTGTAGAGGGCACAGCAGACCACCAAAAGACCTTGGGGGGGGGGGGGGGGGGTTCTGCAGGGCACCATCAGTGCAGTCCAAGCATTGAGATTGCATTTTGAACAGTCCGATGAATCGCTCAATGACAGCTCGGGTGGCAACATGCGCCTCATTATATCGGGTCTCTGCCTCGGTCTCAGGCCTCACACCATCGTCATCTGGCAGGCCCTCTGCGAGTATCCCTTGTCCCCCAAGAGCGAACCCGTCATCCTGGGGTGGTCCTCAAAGACGCTAGGGATCTCCGAATGCCCCAGGGTGTAGCTGTCAAGCACGCTCCCTGGGTAGAGGATATACACGTGCATGATACGGAGGTGGTGGTCACACAGCACCTGAACATTCAGGGAGTGGAACCCTTCTTGTTAATAAATATAATATAAATTAATATAATACCCTGATACCCGGTGTACGTAAGGAGACATCTGTGGCATTCATTGCCCCCTGGACCTGGCGCAAATCGGCGATGGCAGAGAATACTGCAAGTCGGGCATCTTGGTGGGCTTGGTCCAGATTGATGGCGATGGACTGGATGCCCAGGTATACAGAGCATCCGTGACCTCCCGATTGCACCTGTGGGCTGTAGCTTGAGATGTGCCACACAGGTCCCCGCTTGAGCCCTGAAATGAGCCGGTTGCTTAAAGGTTCAGGACTGCAGTGACTTCCACAGCCACCGGGAGCAGGTGTCCTCTTCCTCCACGGGGTCCACAAAGACATGGCGCAGGTGCCGCACTGTCTCTTTGTTGAGGCGGAGTCTCTTGCGGCACATGGTTTCCGTCATCTCATCGAAAGACCAATGATGCCTGTACACCTTGGGCCACACTGCCCCCCCCCCCCCCCCCCTTCCCCCGGGTTCCTCCTCGGCATGATGGGCGGCTGGGTCTTCAGGGTGTTCGCCGTTCCCCTCCACATGGGGTGCCGCCTCCAGCCTACGTGATCACTGCTGTCACGTTCTCCGGCATCTGCCTGCATCAGCTGACACCAGCAATGTGAGGGGCAGCCTCTGCAGGATCCACACCAGCAAACATTTTGTAACATGGAAGGAATTGGAGTAGGAGTTGCTGGGTGTGAAGTGCTTTCACAACTAACAAGGCTAATTCGTCATTTGCAATAGTCTTCAGCTGTGAAGCTAGAGGCTGCTCACAGTCAAAGGGGGTGAAAGTGACATTCAGCATTGAAGGCACAGCAAAGCTCGGTTCTGGAAGTGTTTGGTGGGACACCCCGGCTGCACCTTACCGCTGTTGTGGGTCTCCACAATATTTAAAGATTGCTTGAAGGCCTCACAGATGCAAAGTTCCCACCTCTCCCAGCCCAGGGATGACCTCCAACCTGGAAAGGTTCAGCCCCCTGACCAAGATCAACACCCCTGAGGAGGACCCTCCCCCACCCTCCACCCCCTCCCGAGAACTGGGGCAGCAGCTCTGGTGCCCTTGAGCTGCATTCCAGAAAATGGAATTGGCTACTCAGCTCCTCACTTCCCCTCTGCGGCCATTGCGCCAGCTTCAGGTTTTTGAAAAGGAGTACTAGCAACGCCCGCGTGATATCTCGATGGCAAGTCGGGTAATTCACGGGAGACCGCTGCATTCGACTTCAATCCCGCTAATACAATTGAAATGACTGCAAATGAGGGTTAATGATATTCTTGCCAGCTTTGGGTGAGATCTGGAACTTGCCATCGGGAGTGGGTCGGGTGAAGTGCAAACTGGTTCGCGCCCAGCGCAAATCTCGATTTTGGCCTTTCCCGCTATTAACCCGGCAAGCCCTGATCCGCGACAGACACAACGCTGTGGTTGAATCGCACCTTACATTTCCTGAAGGGGCCAAAAGTAAACCCCAAATACGACTGACTTCCATAAATTGCTGCGACACCACTTTGATGTCAACATAAATCAATCTTTCTGATATTCATGGGACATTATTAAAGTTAACAGTAACATCTGACCCAAGCACTGATATTGGAAGCTCCTTTTATGTAGTATTGAGCCTATTATAGTTAACACGCACAAATGTAAACCTGAAGTTAATTTTGTTCAAAGCTAATGCAGTTTCTAAAATCAATAAAATCCAAGTAAACATTGCATGTACTGGGCAGTCAGCGAACGTGTCTAAAATTAATGCAGAGTATGCAGCCACAGATGAAGAGAAGTCTGAGCAAAAATCACTCATTAAATAGCAACTGAGAATTCTTTTCACGGTATTGCAGCAGGTGTTGTAGGGCAGAAACCTGGGCAAAATCTTGAAAACAGGAACAATGACTGGTTGCTAATGAGATGTGGAAGCTGAGATGGATGTGTGGAGTGAAATGAAAGGACAAAATCTGGAAGCAGGACAGGGGGGTCAGTGAAGATTGTGGGAGCATCGAAGAAAGTGGCTGAGAAGCGATTGAAATGGGGCTGGATTCCCCGGTTTCCCCGCCGCGTGTTTCATGGCGGTGCTTGTCAACGGGATTTCCCATTAAGCCAGCCACGCCGCCGGGAAACCCGCACTTCCAGCGGGAAAAGTGAATTGCAATGGGGAGAATTCCGGCCATGGTGTGGAATTCCAGACATTGCCGAGAGTGAGAGAGGGAAGTGAGTGACGGAGATGGGCCTGCCAGGAAGTTGGAGTAAAGGAAAGTCGAAAACTAGGTGCAAAGATGCAGGGATGAGAGACTTAGGCACAGCAGGATTGGGAGAGCAATGGGCGACTGACAGGAGATAGAGAAGGGTGATCAGTCAGCATTATGGTGAGCCCAAGTAAAACTAGAGAAGCTGAAAGACAAAGTATCAGCCTTTAGTCATTTGTTTACTTTGAAGAAATCTGAAACCATCACAGATCACTTCTAATTTTGCTTCAAAATAAGTTAAGGATTTTAAATTAAAATTCAAAAAAATTATATGATAGATCAAAATAGTTTGACCAGGCTTCCATATAGAAAATGCCACCCTAGCCAAAAATGAACAGGGGTACGTTTTGGGAATTAATTTCAGATGAAGTGAAAAATGCACTGCAGATTCAATTTTGTTTGCTTTAACTGTACCACCAAAGTGAATTTTACCCCTTACATCTTCATTCTTGAGCAGTAATGTTATGGAATGTCCCTAAGGATATCTATTATCTTGTGAGTAAACCGGTTAGCCATTTTCCATTTCAACGTCTTATTTGCATTGAAGCATCATGAAAATTTATACTGTTTAAGTGGCTCATTAGCTGCTTCAGGAGTGTTGAAGGATCATTACCGCAGCATTAAAAAAATGTTGTCGAACAAGAATTGTTTATTTAAACTTTCCCAAAATTTGAAAGTCAGTCACCAAAAACTCTTGACTTGTGACCAGGATTAATGAATGTTGAGGATAAATAAAGCATGTGGTGTCGATGAGTAAACAGGACAGGGAAAACGCTTTGACAATTAATGGCCAGATGTAAAGGACAGGAATACGTCATAGAGGGATTTAATTTTAATTTTAATATTCTTTATTGTCACAAGTAGGCTTACATTAACACTGCAATAACGTTACTGTGAAAAGCCTCTAGTCACCACATTCTGGCATTGCTCGGGTACATGGAGGGAGAATTCAGAATGTCCAATTCACCTCATAGAATCTCATAGAACTTACAATGCAGAAAGAGGCCACTCAACCCAATGAGCCTGCACCGACCCTTGGAAAGAGCACCCCACCCCATAACCCAGTAACCCACCCAACCTTTTGTTTGGTCACTAAGGGCAATTTATCATGGCCAATCCACCAAACCTGCACATCTTTGGACTGTGGGAGGAAACCGGAGCACCCGGAGGAAACCCACGCAGACACGGGGAGAACATACAGACTCCGCACAGACAGTGACCCGGGCCAGGAATCGAACCTGGGACCCTGGTGCTGTGAAGCAACAGTGCTAACCACTGTGCTACCATGCCGCGGAATTCCCAGCGGCATAGGGTGGCTTCAATGGGAATTCCCATTGGTAGAGATGGGACCAGAGAATCCCGCCGTCAATTCTAGTACTACAACATTTTTTTAAATGCTGCAGTAATGATCCTTCAACACTCCTAAAGCAGCTAATGAGCCACTTAACCAGAGAACACCACCACCAGCAAATGGCATGCCGCCTCCCGTCACCAATAAATACACAGCTGGGAGGCTGGAGAATCCCGCCCAGTGTAAGAAAAGGTCCCTGGCAGTGATTCTGGATATCTGAGGTTAGAATTCCCCCCAAAAACCACCAGATTTAGGTCAGAATAAATTGGTTTTATAGATTTCAACACAGACTTAAAAAGTTCCTCAGGAAATAGATATTGCAGATTGGGAAGGCGATGGAAATAGCATCTAAGATCTGTAGCGTCTAAGACAGGGGCTGGTTTAGCACAGTAAGCTAAATAGCTGGCTTGTAATGGAGAACAATGCCAGCAGCGCGGGTTCAATTCCCGTATCGGCCTCCCCAAACTGGTGCCGGAATGTGGCGACTAGGGGCTTTCACAGTAACTTCATTGAAGCCTACTTGTGACAATAAGTGATTATTATTATTAAGATCTTTGGCTTTATTAATAGAAGTTCAGTGTATAAGACTAAGGAAGCTATGCTAAATCTTTATTTCACATTGGTTGGGTCTCAGCTGGAATATTGTGTTCAATCCTGGGTACCAAGCTTTAAGAAGGATGTCAGGGCCTTAAAGGGAGTGGATAAGAGATTTACTGGAGTGGCACTTTTTATGTGGAGAGATTGGAGCCACAGCAAGTGTCCTCTTTAGAGGAGATATAGCAGTGATGTGTAATGGAGGCATTCAAAATCATGAACTAATTCAAAAGAGAAAATAGGGAAGAGCTTTTTTAAAAATCCTTTCATGTGATGTGGGCCTCACTGGCTGGGCCAACATTTATTATCCATCCCTAATTGCCTTTGACCTCAGTGCCTTGCTAGGCCATTTAGTGGGCAGCTAAGAGTCAACCACATTGCTGTGGGTCAAGAGTCACATGTAGGCCAGACCATGTAAGGATGGTAGATTTCCTTCCCTAAATGGCATTACTGAAGCAGATGGGTTTTTACAATATTCGATTTGTGGTCATCATTAGGCTTTTACTTCAAGATTTTAAATTGAATTCAAATTCTGACATCTGCCGTGGTGGGATTTGATCCCAGGTGCCCAGAGCATTACCCTGGACCTCTAAACTACGAGCCCAGTGACAGAAAAAGACTACACCACTGCCTTCCCAGTGCCAGAATGGTCAATAGCCGAAACATTTGAGATGATTTGGAAAAGAACCAGAGGTGATAATGAAGAAACCTTTTCTTAATGCAGTGAGTTGCTGCGATCTAGAATTCATAGTCTGAAAAGGTGGTGGAAGCAAATTCAAGAGGAACTTCCAAGAGAATAGTGTAAGTGGGTTGAGGGAAGAATTGTAGCGGGCTATGAGGAAAGAGCGGGAGAATGGTATTAATTGCACATCACTCTCCAAGAGCCAGCACGTGTGCAGTGAGTTTGAGTGACCTCGCTCTGTGCCTGTGTCAGTCAATGCTTCTTCTGATTCCAGAATTTGGGAGAAACAAACTTTATTAGATGGAAGTGATATATTTCTTTCGGTTTGTAGAAATATCACATATAGACCTTGAGGAATTCAAATGCTTTGGTCTCATAATGAATGCCTGCACCATTTACAGGGTACAGTTACGAAGATCTTCCTCCACGAAAGGAAGAAAAGCAGAGAAGACAGCTAACAGACTGTCTACCGGTAGCAGGTAAAATCAAACTGTTATTCGTGAACTGTGATATCTTCTGACGCAGCTGAAGGAGCATTGAGCTCACAGATCTTTGCATTAGGGTTGCCAACTCGGTTCCAGGAAGTCTCACCACCTGGGCGTTCCACCTCCAGCTGTAGCTGCCCCTCACTCCCACTTGTTGGTCAATTCCATGTCAATTCTTGGGAAAACAAACACTGGGGAATTGGATGATTCCTGATCAGGCTGTCTTTCTCTCCAACTGCCAAAAAAAAAACCCCCACCACTCTGATGATATGGGGCGGCACGGTAGTACAGTGATTAGCACAGTTGCTTCACAGTTCCAGGGTCTCAGGTTCGATTCCCGGCTTGGGTCACTGTCTGTGCGGCGTCTGCAAATTCTCCCCGTGTCTGCGTGGGTTTCCTCCGGGTGCTCCGGTTTCCTCCCACCGTCCAAAGATGTGCAGGTTCGGTGGATTGGTCATGATAAATTGCCCTTAGTGTCCAAAAAGGTTCGGTGGGGTTCCTGGGTTACGGGGATAGGGTGGAGGCGTGGTCTTAAGTAGGGTGCTCTTTCCAAGGGCTGGTGCAGACCCGATGGGCCGAATGGCCTCCTTCTGCACTGTAAATTCTCTGATTCTATGATATTTCCTCTGGGTTGCTCACAGAATTAGCGTGGAGATTAATCTTCAGTTCAATTAGACTTTAGGACAATCTTATGGGATGGGCAATCTTATCCATGTTACCAGGGAGGGAAGGGTGGAATCGAGAGGCCTCATTCTTGTGTTCTTTTTTCTTACCTGCACTCCCTGCATATGTGGGAGTCAGCAGGTTAATCTCAACTGCACAAAAAATATTCAGCCCTTCTGGATTTCCTTTTGTTGCACATTGCTGGTAAATCGAGTATATTTTTAAGTGGGGTGAGCAATCTTGCTTGTGATATTGTGAATGAACAACAATAATGTTGGAACTACAATGCAGCTCTTTAACAGGATCTGGAAAGAGAAAACTTCAGGCAGTTATGTTTTGGATGGAACTCCTTCAGCGGAATATTTCTGACAAAATGTCTGGGGATTTTCTGCTTCTGCACTTAGCAGCCCTAAAGGAAGTGGAGATCGAGACCCATTGCATTAACTTTGTGCCTCAAATATGTGTCCCAAATCTTCTTAAGTTACCCAAACATCACATAACTGGGCCTGTGTCTGGGTTAAGCTTATAATGCCTCCCACTTCACATTCCTCTTCATCTGTGTAAGGCCCCCAACAAGGAGGCGCCAAAGGTAACGTAGTGCCCTGACTCCTGCCAGGGGACCCTGCAGTGTAAATTCAGCTGGCCGGCAATAGCCGTAAGGCCCCATTACCACCCTGTCAGGCCTATAGCTACATTTTTGTTTCTTTCTCTGAATCTAGCTCAAGACATGACCTTGCCAGGGGTGGGTCTGCTCTGGGAGTATCCAAAGCCATACAAGTGGCCAAGACCATGAAAATTGCAGACGTTTTTCCCCTCAGCAAGCCAGGGACCCGAGAGAAAAATCACAAATCAAATTCTCTCAGATAGGGGATTAGAAACACGCATAATTAGGATTGAGGAGAAATCCCGTTTAAATGATACATATTTTCACCAAATGGGCATTCACCTTTTGCAATTTTTCTGACGCCACACTGAATTCAGTTGGATATGTTTTCTACTCAAAGTTGTTGCAGACAAGGTTTTCTCCTGTGCTTGTCCCATTTCTCATCCGAAAAACAGATGTCGGCAGCTGAAGGTTGGAAACTGCCTCAGCCACTGGTGCCCAAAGTCTGCACTCGGAGACATCTTAAATATGCAAATGAGTGTCCTTCACTGGTTGTAGTGCTCTCGATGCAAATTTCAGGTACAAATGAACCAATGTGTGCCCGGCATGCTCCACCCTGGTGTACAAATCAATGAGTACCCACACAATAGGGCAGCATGGTAGCATTGTGGATAGCGCAATTGCTTCACAGCTCCAGGGTCCTAGGTTCGATTCCAGCTTGGGTCACTGTCTGTGCGGAGTCTGCACATCCTCCCCATGTGTGTGCGTGGGTTTCCTCCGGGTGCTCCGGTTTCCTCCCATAGTCCAAAGATGTGCAGGTTAGGTGGATTGGCCATGATAAATTGCCCTTAGTGTCCAAAATTGCCCTTAGTGTTAGGTGCGGTTACTGGGTTGTGGAGATAGGGTGGAGGTGTTGACCTTGGGTAGGGTGCTCTTTCCAAGAGCCGGTGCAGACTCGATGGGCCGAATGGCCTTCTTCTGCACTGTAAATTCTATGAATTCTATGAATGTCCTAGAATAGGCAGCTGAAAGCTGGCCAGAACAAGGAACAAAGACAATTGCAATCTCATTTTTGTGAGAACAGTACCTCCTTGGACATTGTCTGTCGTTTCAGGACTCTCACCCCCATCCCACCAACAACAACCAACATGTCGGATCGTTGCTTCCTCTTTTTCCCAACATCCTTGGTGGAAAGGTTCCATGAACCAGAGGGGAGTGTTTATTAATGGTAATGGGAATTACCTTTGTTATTCTCCTGTATCACAACCATCATTCTGGCAGAAGTCTAGTGCAAATCACATCCACGGGTATAGTTGAAGTTTGTGCCAAAGTTACGGCGATGTTGGGGTCGTGCAGTGGTTAACACTGCTGCCTCACGGTGCCGAGAACCCTGGTTCGATCCTGGTCCCGGGTCACTTTCCGCATGGAGTTTGCACATTCTCCCCATGTCTGCGTTGTCTCACCCTCACAACCCAAAGATGTGCAGGGTAGTAAGAATCTTTATTAGTATCACAAGTAGGCTTACAGTAACACTGCAATGAAGTTACTGTGAAAATTCCCTAGTCGCCTCAGTCCGGTGCCTGTTCAGGAGAGGGAGAATTCAGAATGTCGAATTCACCTAACAAGCACGTCTTTCACGACTTGTGGGAGGAAACCGAAGCACCCAGAGAAAACCCGCACAGATATGGGGAGAATGTGCAGACTCTGCACAGATAGTGACCCAAGCCGAGAATCGAACCTGGGTCCCTGGCGCTATGAAGCAACAATGCAAACCACTGTGCTACCGTGCTGCCTATTGGCCATGCTTAAATGCGCCTTAAAAATAAAAAAAATGTTAATTTTTTAAAAAGTTACACCGGTAGATTGGGAGAGACCACAAAAAGAATTCCTGGCAACTGTGATCGACAATCGGCAGTGTCTGACTGTATTATAATTTCAAGCATCAATTCTTGAGCATTATTAAAGTCAACAGCTCAATGGCCAGAGTAAATGACACCTTTAAACTTGCTGCTTCCTTGTGTAAAATACCTCATTCATGAAGTTAAAATTCTTTTCTTCCCCCATTGTACAGTGTGGCAAAAAAAATGTGGAAGTCTGTTGCTGTAAAGATCAACGATGTACAGCATGAAGCCTCATTTTGGCAGCCAATTAATATTAAATTGAATTAACATAATGTCTAATTCTTCAAAGAAAAATGTTCATCTGAAGAATTAAGGATTCTATTGGGGTAGAAAATACACTGAAAATATTTTTGACAAAATACTGGAATATTATCAGATACTTTGGTGTTTCTTTCCCCACATCTAGTGCTGGAAGGCAGAATTCCATCTGTTCCCATAGCGAACTTTTTCCCTGGAATAGGTCACTAGTTTTTTTGCCAGAGGCTTATAGCTTGAGGAGTGCCCCATCACATCAAGCAATGCTGGCCAGAGGTCTCTCCCATTCTAACCGCCAGCCATTGGAGTTCTTTGGAAGGATTTTGCAGACTGATATTCAACCTGTCGGTCGCGTTCTGAACGCACCTTCCTTCGCCATCAAATCCTGCGGTGGGACTCAAACTCAGAGCTTCTGACTCCGAGGTAGGAACGCAATCCACTGCGATACAACACCCCCATATAAACAAATATACACCAACGGGCAACTTAAACTGTAACTTGTCAGTCATTCATCAAAAGTAATCAGTTTTTTTCACTTTGTGATTTGAGTTTGTTAATAAATCAAATCAGTGAGTATGATGTTCAATGTTAATTGGATTGGTTATGTTATGGGTCAACACCTCCATTAAAGGAGCAGGTAGAAGAATGTGAAACCTATTAAGCGTTAGTTATCTCCAGCAGTCATTTCGAGTCCTGTGGTTCAAAGCATTGAAAACAGAAAATTGTTTCAAATACACAGCAGATTAATCAATATCGAAAGAGATTGCAAAGGATAATTTTTAAATAGGTGCCTTTACTGGAACTCAGCTCAAAGGTTTTGTTTTGACTCACTCTTCCAACTTGTTAATAATAGTATCTGATGGTTTAAAACTGTTAAATTGGCCTCCTGCCTACCTCTGAATTGTCAGGGGTTTCCAGCACAGAGATAGATGTGATAATGAGTCAGTTCTGCCCTGTGAATGCTGAATGCATGGTCTGCAGAGAATATTGCAGATGCATTCCAAAAGGTTTAGTTTGAAAACTAACGTAATGTAGCTGGGATAGTATCCCCAATGAAAGATATTGGACTTTAAAGTTGCACTGAAGTTCCAACAACTCCTTTCATCTTTAAAGTATTTGTAAACTTTCTAGAATAAAGTACTTTTGAAATCTTATGATCTCAGCATCAGACCCACCTCAGTAAATTCACTGATGCACTCAACTATTTTCATGTAGTATTTCTTCTCTTGCAATAACGCAACGGGCACGATTCAACTACACGGGAGCAAACTCCCATAGCGAGCTTGTTTAGCTGCATTTTTCCCGGCGCTCGTAGCGCTGAGAAGCCACTTGCGTCAAATGAGGGGCCTAAGTGGGGACGCATGGCCAAGGCTGCTAACAGCCCCATTTTCTACACCAAGATGCTCCGCTCGCTGGAACTCTTCAGTGTAGAGAGAGATCGGGATACCATTTTTAATTGGCATCCCCATTTCTGAGGCCCCCGACCTCCCCCAAGCCCCAGCACACGAGGGTCCCCCTCCCCTCCCACACCCCTTCAACATCCACGCAGGATACCTCCGGCCCAATCACCAGCACACAAAAAATGTCACCTTGGCACTGCCAACCTGGTGGTGCCTGTGCCAGCTGACAGTGCCACCTGGGCAGAACCAGGCTGGCACTGCCAGGGTCAGGATACCACCCTGCCCAAAGGGCATGCACCTGGGGGCCTCCAATTTCCTGGGAGACTCCCACGAGTGTCATTCCGCCTGGTCCCCATTTGTCAGGACCAGTGCAGAACGGCACTCACCCGGTGTCTTCAAGACAAAGGGGATATATCCCAATGCCTCAGGTACCTCGGGAATCTGCACATTAAAGTGTGACTAGCTGTCTTGCCTTAATATGCAGAGTTGATAAAAAATCTTCACGTCCACAATGGCCGGGATTTACTCGCGAGACCGCATTAGATGTCATGAGGTGTTGCGAGCCGGGTAGATCCCGGGAGCAGGGTCTCCCGGCTTTTATCAGCCATGCTGCGCTGTGGCGAGCTGCTTTTCGGGCACAGTGTAGCCGTTGCATTGCGGCCAATACGACTAACAACAGGATTGGACCATTCAGTCCCTCAAACCTGTTCGGAAATTCAATTGTATTAAGATTGATCATGCAGCTCAACTCCATTTTCCTCACCATGTCTCTTGATACACTTGCTCAACAAAAATCCGTTGACAAAAGCAAAACACAATACAATCTGAAATAAAAACAGGAAACGCTGGAATCACTCCGCAGCTCAGTCCGCATCGCTGGAGAGAGAAACAGTTTTTTGACTGTCCATCCCTCACTTGAAAGCTCCAACAACACTGTGGGTGGGATTTTCCACCCTCCCCCTGCGGAGTGTTTTCCAGTGTCAGCCATGGCTCGCCAGTGACCTTCGGCGGGCTCTTCCGGCCCCGCCGGTACGTATGACATTTTGTGTGGCTCGCACGTCCTGCTACAGCGTGTCACATTTGGCAGAACCGGAAGATCCCACAGTGGTAAGGGCTGGAAAATCCCACCCCTATCTACAGTCTTTCGTGGGGGAGAGTTCCAAATTTCTACATCTTCTTCCACATAAATGGATCAGAAAAGGTGCAGCTTACATTATGCAAGACCTGTAACACTAATCTTACTCCTCGTCTTCATGTGGCATGATACCTGTACACAGATTGGTTTTTCTACTATTTAGATTTTCTTGTGGGAATGGCGGTTTTTGTTTGCCTTCCGTTGTTCATCTTTTACTAATTTTCCGGGTTGGAGTGAAAAGGCCTTCTCATTCTCTTGTGGTTATGCTTTTCCCCTGCTCCTGACTCTCACATCTTCCTGTTTTTAGGGAATCTTTTGAAGGTCCAATCAGTATTCTGGCCTCTGCCAAGTCTGCAGTGCCACAGTTTGTGCCTTTCTCATGGTTCACGGACAGCAGCAAAGGATCAACATCCTCCAGTGGTACAATGTCACCCACTTGCTCTCCGAGGATGTCCTCCCAGGGAATCGCCCCGAAAAAGTCTGCTTCCCAGGTAGGGCCGTTGTTTGCTGTTACAATTGATTTTGGAGAGTAAGAACAGGTTTATGGGAAGTGTTACGGAAAGGAGGGGGATTTAATTTAAACAGCCCTGATCTCGCCAACCACCGCCCATCTGTAAGCAGAACGGTATTTTGATTTTACTTTCCCACTTTTATAAATGGTAGCGTATTTCCCAGCCCCTCATTTTGGGTGCGGGCCAATTTTTATGAATAATCCCACAGTTAACATAGGGAAAAATCAGAGGGTTATTCCCACATGCTTAAAATGTGAGGGGCTGGTGGGGGGTGTGGCTACGTAGCCCCCAGTGTATTCATACCATAAAAGAGGAATAGAAAAACAAAGAGTGACAGAGCAAAGATCACAGAGAAAAGACTTAGGCCGGGATTCTCCGATCCGGGTTCGCCCCGCCACACCTGCCATCGAAAACGGAGAGCTTGAAGCTCAACCAAAACTCTATTCACTGCAGCGGAACCAGAGAATCCCGCTGGTGTAAATGGATGGAGAATTCTGGCCATATTGTTTCACATGAGCCCGGAGTCCAGAATCAAAGTCTAATGGTGTACGTCCTTTCACGGGCCAGCAGGCTGAGGACTGTTGCTGCATAATTCACTTTTCCAGTAGCGGTGACTTCCAGAATGGGACAGGCATGTAGACAGGAATTAATCTTGCAGGCACTGGTATAGAAGTGCAGAAGTCCCAATAGAAAATGTGTCGATGGGGGTCAGGCATTTAAACCTGGGCAAATCTCTGGTTCTAAGCTGCTGCTTGCGAGATGGAAGATAACAGATTGTGATTTTCAGCGCCACACGGCAATGTGACATATTCCACCAGCTTGGCCGGGGGTGGGGGGAGGGGGTTGTGTCATGTGACTCCTATCTCTCCACTTTACTTTGACAAAGGATGTATATTCCTTAGTTTGTATTCTTGAGAGTGGTAATGTTTGAACCATTAAGAATTTCAAAAGAGGTTTCAGGGTCTGTGGTCCGGGTAGGTTGGAAGTCTCCATTGGCCAAACCTGACTTAAGAAATGTAAATTACCTTTGTATAGTTCTCTTGGAAGTTGGTCTTCTGCAGCTCACTGACTCATTGATGTCTCTTCCGAGATAACGAGATGATCAGCTTCTAGAAATGTCAGAAAGTTTATTTTGTTTGAATCATAGACAGCCATGATTTCAGTCATTTTAAAGTCTTTGCCCAGTTTTTAAAAAAATGATAAATTAGCCATGATGATATACATATATTTTATACAAGTACAGAGTGAGTTCTTAGTCCCCCGACTGGCAGTTCTACATGTGTAAGTTGTTGCACGTTCTACTAAAGGAACAGTTTCTCTTAAAATTTCAAAAGGTGACACTAATATTGTTGCTAAATAACCTTTAGTCTGGTGCTTAATGGTTGTGGCTAGGTATTTTAAGGATTGTGAGAAAACTGAAGCAGCAATACATAGGGTGGCACGATGGCACAGTGGTTAACACTACTGCCTGCAACGCCAGGGACCCGGAATCGATTCCAGCTTTGGGTGACTGTCTGTATGGAGTTTGCACATTCTCCCCGTGTCTGCGCGAGTTTCCTCCCACAGTCCAAAGATGTGCAGGTTAAGGGGAATAGCCATGATAAATTGACCCTTAGTGTCCAAAGGTTGGGTGAGGCTGCGGGGGATTGGGGCTGGGTGGGGTGGTCTTTCGAAGAGTTGGTGCAGACTCGATGGGCTGAATGGCCTCCTTCTGCACTGTAGGGATTCCATGATTCCATGATTAGTGTGACCAAATAAGACGCAATGCAAATGTTTGTATGTTATGACCACATATCATTTTATAATGTGTGGACAATGACATTTAGAAACAAAGCATAACAGGCACCAAGTGGTATTTATGATATGTTTGAAAATGTTGTTCTATTGTGAACATGTAGTAAATAGCATAGGAAATAAAGTATTACAGATTTTCTTTGCTATAAGTGGTGAATATTAACAGCTTTCTGGTCACAAAGATGCATTTTCTTCATGAAATATATCCTTTTGTTCAAAGGAAAAGATAAAGAAGGGGATTTGCGGCATTCCAATGTTACTGGCATAATTTCAAAGAGGTGTGATTTGCATATATCACGTTGTGTGTTTATAAGCAAAAGACAAAGATTTGCCAAACACTTTCTCGAGCAAATAATCACATCCTTCTGATAACAGGATAGAAATTAACTTCCAGTACAGGATATTTTAATCTATTATAATCCAGACATCTGTTTTGTGTTATTAACAGTGTATATCGTCCAAGTACAATTGCTTATATGGTAAGGTGAGAGTCAGTGCACTTGACAAGAGCAATGTGTGTACATGTTCTTTCTGTCTGCAAAGAACAAGGCTCTGTGTGTTAATATATGTAGTTTCCATTACATGGAAATGTGCCTGCTTCATTTTAACAAAATAAGTGATAAGAACTTGCTGGTTCATTCCTCAGAAAAATGCCTTGACCAATCAGAGACAAGCTGCCTATTTTGAATTGTCAGACAAAGCTTGGGAATTAATTGTCGGTCACCATTAACTGATGCATTCTCCATGCACGTTAGCACAGTAGTTAGCACTGTTACGTCACAGCGCCAGGGTCCCAGGTTCGATTCCCGCTTGGGTCACGGTCTGTGCGGAGTCTGCACATTCTCCCTTTGCCTGCGTGGATTTCCTCTGGGTGCTCTGGTTTCCTCCCACAAGTCCTGAAAGACGAGCTTGTTAGGTGAATTGGACATTCTGAATTCTCCCTCAGTGTACCTGAACAGGCGCCGGAGTGTGGTGGCTAGGGGATTTTCACAGTAACTTCATTGCAGTGTTAATGTAAGCCTACTTGTGACAATCATAAAGATTATTATTTTGATTAAACGTGCCAACCAATGAGCACTCTCTTCTCAGACAGTATAAACTTGTTGTTTCCTCTGACATTGGTATACTTGCGATTGTCCTGATGAGTACAAGATGAAAAACTTTGACAACATTTCTTTTTTCAGTAAGACTCAAGTTCTATACTATCAAACGATTGTATGTCCTATTATTTTGCCTGATTGGGCTGGTTTCTGAGTGTTTGTGATTATTTAAATGATTTTCATCAGAAACCTGAACTATAATGTACCTAGCACAATTACAAACACATTTTGGATGCAATTTCCCGATTGCGCCCAAAGTAGAAACTCTACCCGGTGAATGTACAGAGTTGCAGGGGTAATTTTTGGAATGCTTGGGGATGTAATTAATGAAAGTCTCATCACGCAATTCCCTTCTGGCCAGAAGTTTCTACTCTTGTTTTCGTCGGCAGAGAACGGCGGGGGTGGAAGTTCTCGCGAGAAAACAAAAGCGGGTTTCACGCCGACGTGAATGTGTGACGTGATTGTTCTTTCCTGCCATCGGGGGCGCATTTTCGGAGGTTCAATGTTGGGAGCATCTTTTGATTACACTATCTGTACCTAAATCATCCCCTCCCCAACCTCACCGCATAAAGAAGTCCATTGACATCGCCATGACATCGGACGTCGTGAAACCCCACTGGCCTCCCAAGGAGTGCACCTGACGAGCATACCTTCCAGAGGGTCACAGCTGAGTGTATCGCTCAGAGGGGGCGAGGGTCACGCCTGGGCACTTCGCAGGCACCACTCAGCTGCTACACCCAGCACTGTCTGGGCAATGCCCCCTGTGCCAACAGACTACTAATATGGTGTATTTTAACCTGCCTGAATAGTACAAAAATTGCTTGACAGGGTCTTCTTCACAGTAAGACTTAGAAGAGTGCTGAACAACATATCCATTCAAAGTGATTGAAGTAATCAGCACCATTCTGGTGCTCTTTGTATGGAAGAAAATATAACTACCCTCGTATCTATTTTACGTTGATAGAATTTTAAACATTCAATAAGATATTGGATTCACCAGTTTTAAACTGCATTCAACCACAGCATGTCCCAAGGGTTGCTTTCTGTGCTCACAATATTGGTTAAATATGCTAAGATGATTCCTTTTCAAAAATTAATGAAGCCTATGGAAATGTTAGCACCACTTATGACTATGTATTGAATACACTTCGCTGCAGTTTGCCAAATATCCTTACTTTGAGCTCAATTATAAAATATTGTATGAATGCACATGGAATGTGTGCAAAGTCATATGAACCAGTAAGAGACGATTGCTTTCTAACAAAACTGTAAATCAATCTCTTTACACAGATTGGACAGATTCGAAGGTGGTGGGCACTCTGTCAATTACCTACCCAACCCATGGAGGTGAAAATTGCCGTCCGTCTTCTTTATAAATAACGCACTAGATCTGTCCTCAAGAATGAAACACACTTAAAGACATAAGAATCTCTATGGAATGAGGCCTGTATGGTGGTTGGGATAAATCTCATGTTGGTGGGGGGAGTTGGATTAAGGGTCTTGTGTTTGTTTGGGAATCAGGAGCATTGTGGCTACGTGTGAGATTTGGAGGCCTTGCAATGGGATGGTGACGAATCAAGGGGAAAGTCTTTGGAAAAAGGATGGAGAGGGAGGAAGGGGACGGGATGAAGGCTACTCAGAGAGACACCATGAGCAAGAGGTAGGTCTGAAGACATTTACCTCCCAAATTCACTGAGCCATTACATTTATTATAATTCTTAGAGGTGGTAATGAGAAGGATAGATAAAGGGGAACCAGAAAATGTAATATACTTGGATTTCCAAAAAGGTTTTCAATGAGGTACTACAAAAAGGCTACTTAATAAGGTAATAGCCCATGGTGTTGGGGGCAGTATATCAGCATGGCTAGAGGATTGGCTTACTAATGGAAGACAAAGTTTTGGGATAAGAGATGTATTTTCAAGATGGCAAACTGCAACTAGTGCAGTACCACAGGGTACTGGGTACAATGTATATTAATGACTTGGGTGAGGGAAGTGAATGTACAATTACCAAGTTTGTGGATGGCACAAAAATAGGTGGGGAGGCAAATGGTGACGATGCCACAAAGAGCCTACAGAAGGATATCGACAGGTTAAGTGAATGGGCAAAAACTTGGCAGATGCAATATAATGTAGGAAAATGTGAAGTTATGCACTTTGGTAGGAAGAATAATGGAGCTGAATATTATTGAAATGGAGAAAGACTGTTGAAATTTGCACCACAAAGGGATTTGTGGGGTCCTCATGCATAAATCACAAAAAGCTAGCAAACAGGTTCAGCAAGTAATAAGGAAGGCAAATGGAATGCTGGGCTTTATTTCAAATTTTAGCATAAAAATAGGGAAGTTCTGCTAAAACTATAAAACTATACAATTAGACCACACCTTGTCCCCTATTCTAAGGAAAGATATATTGCCACTGGAGGCTGTCCAGAGAAGGTGTACTAGGTTGATCCCGGTATGGAGAGATTTTCTTATGAGGAGAGGTTAAGTAGGTTGTGCCTATACACATTAGAGTTTAGAAGTATGAGAGGTGACCTTATTGAGACATATAGGATTCTCAGGGGGCTTGACAGTGTAGATGCTGAGAAGATGTTTCCTCCTATGAGAGAGTCTGGGACCAAAGGGCATAATCTCAGAATAAGAGGTCTTCCATTTAAGACAGAGATGAGGAGGAATTTCTTCCCTCAGAGGGCAGTGAATCTGTGGAATTCTTTACCGCATTGGGCTGCAAAGGCTGGGCTGTTAAGTATGTTAAAGGCTGAGCTAGATATATTTTTAATCAGTAAAGGAATCAACACATTTTCCCATGTCTGCGTGGGTCTCACCCCCACAACCCCAAAAGATGTGCAGGGTAGGTGAATTGGCCACACTAAATTGCCACTTTATTTGAAAAAAGATAATTGGGTACTCTAGATTTATTTTTTGAAGAGTAAAGGATCCGAGGGATATTGGGGCAAGGCGGGAAAGTGGAGTTGAGGATTATATCAGATCAGGTCAGTCATGGTACCATTGACTGATCATTGGTATTATTGAACGGTGGAGCAGACTCGATGGGCCGAATGGCCTACTTCTGCTCCAAAGTCTTATGGCCTTCCAGCCTGATGACAATGAGGCTTCATGGGAGGACCGATTTTTCAAACTTTAACTCTTCCTCCCACCCACCACCAGCCAACCCAGACTCCCCTGTTTTTGGAATTAAATTCAGGCCATTGAATACAAAAGGGGCATCAAAAAGCTGCATGACTTTGGAGAGAGAGAGGAGCCATAAAACACGACGAGACGATGCTGTCAACGCGGATTCCCCGTTGCTCACATCCTCCGCTGCCAGGCAACCGGCAGCTGGCAAGTCGGCATCGGCAGGAACAGAGGATCCCGCCAGCAGGAACGGCTGGAAAATCCCATCATGAACTGAACAGTGACATAGATCATAGAATTGATGATCATAGATCATAGAATTTACAGTGCAGAAGGAGGCCATTCGGCCCATCGAGTCTGCACCGGCTCTTGGAAAGAGCACCCTACCCAAGCCCACACCTCCACCTTATTCCCATAACCCAGTAACCCCACCTGACACAAAGGGCGATATTTGGATACTAAGGGCAATTTAGCATGGCCAATCCACCTAACCTGCACATCTTTGGACTGTGGGAGGAAACCAGAACACCCGGAGGAAACCCACGCAGACACAGGGAGAACGTGCAGACTCCGCACAGACAGTGACACAAGCCGGGAATCGAATCCGGGATATCAAAGGGTAGATTGTAGGCAATTGGCTGATGAGTATTTTTCTAAGCAATGGCAAATTAAACAGATAAAGGGCGTGATTCTCCAACCTCGTTTCTTGCCACCCCGCTGCAAGCGAGAATGTCAAATTTGCATTCCAGCCAAAACTCCATTCACTTTCAGCCGGGTCGGAAGAATCGCTGGGGGGGGGGGGGGGGGGGGGGGGGGGGGGGGTGAATCCCGCCCCCGCCGGCCGCCGAATTCTCCGGAACCGAAAATTCGGTGGGGGCGGGAATCGCGCCGCGCCGGTCGGCGCCCCCCCTCCCCTCCCCCCCCTCCCCTCCCCCTCCCCCTCCCCCCCTCTCCCCCTCCCCTCCCCTCCCCCTCCCACCCCTCCCCTCCCCCCCCTCCCCCCTCCCCACCCCCTCCCCCCCCATCCCGGCGATTCTCCGGCCCATATTTAGGCCCATCCCTCGTAACACTGGGGACAGGTACAACTTCAGTATGTAGTGACACTTGGTGTTTGCATACTGGGGGTCCACACACAGCTTGATGCAGCTGCACACAAAGGTGGCCATCAGGATGAGTGAGACATTGGGTACGTTTTTCCCTCCCTTATCCAGAGGTTTGTACATGGTGTCCCTTCGGACACGGTCCATCTTGGATCTCCAGATGAATTTGAAGATGGCCTGGGTGACTGCTGCGGCGTAGGGTCGGGTAATGGACCAGACCTGTGCTACGTACAGTAACACCGAGAGTGCCTCACACCTGATGACCAGGGTTTTGCCCGCAATGGAGAGGGAGCGTTGCTCCCACCTGCCCAGTTTCTGTCTTACCTTGGCGATGCTCTCCTCCCAGTTTTTGGTGCAATCCCTGGCCACTCCGAACCATATCCCCAGCATCTTCAGGTAATCTGACCTGACGGTGAAGGGGACAAAGGACCGGTCGGCCCAGTTCCCAAAGAACATGGCCTCGCTCTTGCCGCGGTTTACCTTGGCTCCTGAGGCCAGTTCAAACTGGTCGCAGGCGTTCAAAAGCCTGCGTACAGACGTGGGATCTGAGCAGAAGACGTCGACGTCGTCCATATATAGGGAGGCCTTAACTTGCACGCCTCCGCTGCCTGGGATCGTCACACCTCTTATACCCGGATCCTTCCTGATGGACTCGGCAAAAGGTTCTATGCAGCACACAAACAGGGCCGAGGAGAGAGGGCAGCCCTGCCTGACTCCAGATTTGATCTGGAACTTTTCTGATTCCCACCCATTGATTGAGACTGCGCTATAGATGTTTGTGTAGAGCAGTTTTATCCAATTGCGAATTCCCTCCCCAACCCCCATTTTGGAGAGCACATCCATCATGTAGGTGTGCGATATTCTGCCAAAAGCCTTCTCCTGGTCAAGGCTGATGAGGCAGGTGTCCACCTTCCTGTCCTGCACGTAGGCGATCGTATCCCTGAGTAGAGCGAGGCTATCAGAGATCTTCCTGCCGGGTACAGCACAGGTCTGGTCAGGGTGGATCACCGACTCCAGAGCAGACCTGACCCGATTGGCGGTGAGCTTGGCTAGAATTTTATAATCCACATTCAACAGTGAAATGGGGCGCCAATTTCGAATTTCTTCCCTTTCCCTCTTCTGCTTGTAGATGAGGATGATGATGCCTTTCCTCGTGGATTCTGGCATGCTGCCGTCCAGAAGCATACTCGCGTACACTTCCAGCAGGTCTGGGCCCATCCAGTCCCACAGAGCCGAATACAACTCAACCGGTAAGCCGTCGCTTCCGGGAGTTTTACTCGTCTCGAAGGATCTAACGGCCTTCGTCAGCTCTTCCAGGGTTTGCGGTTTGTCCAGGTTTTCCCGCTCGCTGTCGCCTAAGACCTCCGTGATAGACGACAGGAAGGTCTGAGAAACAGTGTTATCTGTTGGCTTCAGATCATACAGTCTGGCATAAAAGGATTTGCTTATCCTCAGGATGTCAGACTGCGATGACTTTACAGAGCCATCTTCTTCCTTCAGGCTGCTGATCACAGAGGTCCCTCTGTGCACCTTTTGGAAGAAGAAGCGTGAGCACTTTTCGTCCTGCTCCACGGAGCGGACTCTGGAACGGAAGATAAGCTTCGAGGCCTCCGAGGTGTATAGTGAGGCTTGCTGGCTCTTCACCTCTTGGATATCCTCCTTGACATCAACCCCCATCGACTGCAGCTGAAGCAAATTCTGCATACTTTTTTGGAGCCTGGACATGGCCCCTCGTCTCTCTCCCTCACCTTTCGAATGCCTTTGAGGATGAAAAACCTTTTGATGTTCCCCTTGATTGCTTCCCACCAGAGATGTGGAGACTCAAAGAGGGGTTTCTCGGTTCTCCAACCTTTGTAATCCCTTTTAAGTTCCTCGAGGTTCTCTGGAGTCAACAATTTTACATTCAGCTTCCATGTCCCCCTGCCCACCCCCTGGTCTTCCTGCAGGTGGCAGTCGGCCAGTAGGAGGCAGTGGTCAGAGAAGAACACCATCTTAATGATGGTGGACCTGACCGTGAAAGCACGGGACACAAAGAAGAAGTCTATCCTGGAGCGGACGGACCTGTCTGGCCGTGACCATGTGTATCTACGCTGCGCTCCGTCTGCAGGGTTGCTGAAGACGTCGAGCAGCTTGGCGTCTTTTACCGTTTCCTTCAGGAGTCTGGATGCAGCATCTAGTTTGCTATTGGCTCCGCTGGATCGTCCAGCCTCATCGATGATGCAGTTGTAGTCACCGCCCAGAATGACAGGCATGGAGGTGGCCAACAGCAGCGGGAGTTGCTGAAGGACTGGCAGCTGCTCACTCCTCACGGCCGGGGCTTACACGTTAATGAGTCTGAGAGGGACGTTTTTGTATTTAACGTCTGCTACAAGGAGGCGTCCACCCACTTCCTCCTTAACGTCGGAGATGGTGAAGTTGCCTCCCCCCAGCAGGATACCCAGGCCGGAGGAACGACAGTATTTTCCTCCTGACAGATGGATGGCCCGTGGGAATTGCTGAGGTGAGGAATTCCGCACTCCTACAGGAACAGTAGGTCGGCTTTCACGTTTGCTAAGTCGCCTAGTGTGGCTACACACCGCAAAGTATCTTTTATGCTTCGCACATTAATAGATGCAATTTTAAACCCCATTTTAAAAAGGTAGGTTTACCAGTCTCAGAGTCCAGAGTCTATGTATTTGGATGTTCCAGCTGTTGAATGC
The DNA here is from genome assembly GCF_047496885.1 of Scyliorhinus torazame. Lineage (NCBI taxonomy): Eukaryota > Metazoa > Chordata > Chondrichthyes > Carcharhiniformes > Scyliorhinidae > Scyliorhinus > Scyliorhinus torazame. Next base: position 103,587,603 of record NC_092727.1, read on the forward strand.
TCCCCAGCACAGTTACAGGGATGAGAAAGCTGTCCTGGTCCGCACTGGGCCCGTGAACTCGACGGGGATGCATTGGGGAGGTCGTGTAGCCCTGGTGTCCGTCGTGGCATTCAGTGGGTGTTGGGGTTGCAGGCCGGTTTTCGCCTGGGTTGTTGCTGCTTGTTAATTTCTGGAGTTGGTCTGTGACCTTATTTTTAATGTCTGGCGTTTGGTGTCTGTTGGTCATATTGCTGATCCCATCCACTAGAGGTTGACGATCTCGACGTGCTTTATTTCCTTCCCTGTCCATGGTGTGGCGGGTCTGTGCATCCCATTCTACATTGGTACTTTGCCTCATTATTTGAGGCCGATTCTTGTCTGGTTTTTCCTCATCGGAGGAGGTGCCGGCGCTAAGCCCGCTGACTGAAAGGTGCGCTTTTTGCCATTCCCCATCGGGGGTTTCGTCAGTTCATTTTTTTGTTTCCTCTTTCGTTTGTCCCTGTTCACCGTTTCCCAGGGCTCTTGATTCTTCGTTCCGTCCTCTTCCATTGAGGCTTCCTCATCAGATGAGGTTGGGGTTGAGTTGTCAGGTTGAGCTGGGGCCTCCACTTTTTGTTGAGGGCCCTTCTGTTGATTTTCAGCATTCTGTGCTGTGGTGTCTTTGTCGATGGAGGGTGCATGAACCTCCTCTGTGGTCGCCTTTTTGACTCCGTCGCTGATGATTTGTGCGTACGTTGCCCCGCGTTTCTGGCAGGCCTTGTAAAGATGGCCGGCCTCCCCACACAGGTTGCAGCACTTGTCTTCCTTGCAGTCCTTTGTCATGTGTCCCTCCTGCCTGCAGTTTTTGCAGAAGGTGACATTGCAGTTGGCGGCAACATGCCCCGTCTTGCCACAGGTGCGGCATACACGTGGCTGTCCCACGTAGTAGAGATAGCCTCGATTTCCTCCAATGGCGAAACTGGAGGGGGATGCAGGATGGTTCCGTCGCCGTCTGTTCTCAGAGTCACCTTGACCTGGTGCACACTTGTCCAGATGCCAAAGGTGTCCTTCAGTTGCACGCTGTTACTTTTCAGCTCAACGTACCTGGCGAGGAACGTGAGCACATCAGACACGGGGACGTGGGGGTTGTACGTGTGCAGTATAACAACCCGGTTTTGCTGTGATGGTAGCGTAAACAGAGGCTCCGCAGTCAGGATAGACAGAGGGCTCTGGTTACCTTTTTCCTTGAACACGTTCAAGTATTTGATGCAAGCGGCGACACTCTTGAAGGTGACGTCAAAATATCCATTGTTGGGGAAGTCTTGCAAGCAGAAGATATCTGTTGCTTGAAACCCGCAGCACTCGAGCAGCACCCGCTTCACGAAGAAATTGCGGTCCACGGGTGACTCCCCTTCCGGCTTCTTCGCTGTGACTCGGACAGTGTTTCGCACTCCCCAGCCTGGTGGTCGGGATGCAGCTGCAGCCATAGCTCACACGTTGAGTCTAAACTGTATCGGCGTTAGGCCCAAACCAGAGGCTTAGACCAGCATGTAGATCCACCAATAGCAGCAGAGCTCTCAACGTTTCCTCTTCGACGACTTTAATCCCTCCGTGTCCTCCAATCCACGATCGACATCAAAATGCTCTTAGCCAAAAGATCACGGTTTCACCCCTGCCCATTTGTGGGGACTAGTGCTGAATGGTGCTCGCCTGAGGTCTCTGAGGTGAAGGGGTTGAAACCCAAAGCCTCAGGTACCTCAGGAATCTGCACATTAGAGTGAGGCTTACTCCCTCGCCCTAAAATGCAGATTAGCTGAAATGTGATCCCACCCATTGTGGGCGGGATTCACATCACAACGCTTGCAAGATTGCATTGAATATTGTGAATACCGGGAGCGGGGTCTCCCAGCTTTCAACGGCCATGCTGTGCCACAGCAAGCTGCTTTTCCAGAGCAGCATGACCTTTGGATCACACCCAAGTGGTTGCTTGTGGGAGTAGTTTATAGGCCCCTCAACAGTAGCTACATGGTAGGACAGGGTATACAAGAAGAAATAAATAGGGTGTGTAAGAAAGGAATTGCAATAATCATGGGTGACTTTAATCTAAATGTAGATTGGGTGAATCAGATTGGCAAATATAGGCTGGGTGATGAATTCAGAGCTAGATTCAGGACAATTTGTCAGAGCAGTACATTGTAGAGCAAACTAGGGAACAGGCTATTCTGTGCCTGGTATTGATCAATGAGACAGAATTGATCAATAACCTCATAGTAAAGCCGCCTCAAGGCAATAGTGATCATAACTGGATAGAATTTCATAGTCAGTTTGAATGGGAAAAGCGTGAACCAAGACTAGTGTTTTAAACCTAAATACAGGTAATTATAAGCATATAAAAGCAGATCTAGTCAAAGTGAATTGGGAAACTAGATTAAAAGGTAAGACAGTAGGGTGGCATGCAGCGCAGTGGTTAGCACTGGGACTACGGCGCTGAGGACCCGTTTTGAATCCCGGCTCTGGGTCACTGTATGTGTGGAGTTTGCACATTCTCGCCGTGTCTGCGTGGGTTTCACCCAAAGATGTGCAGGTTAGGTGGATTGGCCATGCAAAATTGTCCCTTAATTGAAAAAAATAATAATTGGGTACTCTAAATTTATTTAAAAATAAGTAGGACAGCAGTGATTCAGTGGCAAACGTTTAAGGAGATATCAAATAACCCCCAGCAAAGAAAGACTCTTTGATAAGGATGTATCATCTGTGGTTGAATTACAAGGTTAAGGATATTATGAAATTGAATGAAGCATTGCACAAGTCTGCAAAGACGAGCGGCAGGTCAGAAGATTGGTTAAATTTTAAAAACAAGCATAGAATGACTAAAAAACAAAAAGAGGAAGAAAGAAGAGGAACTTGTTTAGTCATAGAAAGCAGATAATGAGTTCTGCAAATGTTTAAATAGAAAAAGAGTAACTAAAGTGTGCAATTATGCTCCAGATAGTGAGTCTGTAGAATCTTCATGGAAAACCAGGAAACGGCAGGGTTTATGAACAGATATTTGTGTGTGTCTTCACTGTAGAGGTTTGAACAGGTTGGGTCTATACCTAAAAAAGTTTTTTTTCAAAAAATATACTTTATTCATAAAATCTCTAATAAACATTACAGAACATTTTGAATTGTTGTGACTACATTTTCATCAGAGTTACATATTCACTTGACTTTCTTACATTCAATTGGGATGACATTCTACACATTTCCCTGTTTACTTTACAATTCTTTCGTAAGTATTTACATCGTCATGCTTATTTCAATACTTTTGTACATTGGAGTGTTAATGACCCAGACAGAGGTGGTTTTACACTGTTACCCGCTCCTCGGTGTACATTTGCTGGTAAGACCTTACACAGTGGCCTTTCCCCATTGCGCCTTGGCGGCAGCTGCCCCATGCTTGAGAGCATCTCTCAGCACTTAGTCCTGGACCTTGGACTGTGCCAGTCTGCAGCACTCGGTCGAGGACAATTCTTTGCAGGGAAGATCAGCAAGCTTCAGGCAGACCAAAGAGCGTCTTTCACCGAGTTGATGACCTTCCAGCAGCAGTCGATGTTTGTCTCGGTGTGTGTCCCTGGAAACAGTGCGTAGAGCACAGAGTCCTGTGTCACAGAGCTGCTCGGGATGAACCTTGACAAGTACCACTGCATCTCTCTCCAGACCTTCTTTGCAAAGGCACATTCCACAAGGAGGTGGGTGACCGTCTCATCTACCCTGCAGCAACTCTGATGGCAGCGTGCAATGGTGCTGAGCCTTCGGGTGTACATGAAGAATCTGACGGGGAGGACCCTTCTCACCACCAGCCAAGCAAGGTCTTGGTGCTTGTTTGACAGTTCTGGTGGTGAGGCGTTCTGCCAGATGACTGTGACAGTCTGCTCAGGGAACTATCCAACATCCTCCACAGTCTCCTTTTCCCTGAGGGCCTCGAGGATATTACGTGCTGACCACTGCTTCATTGCCATGTGGTCAAAGGTGTTTTTCTGAAAAAATACCGAAAAGAGTTTAGAAGACTGAGGTGATCTTATAGAAACATATAAGATAATGAAGGGATTCAATGGGGTGGGATACCAGGAGGATATTTCCACTTGTGGGAGAGACTAGAAACAGAGGACACAGTTTAAAAACAAGATGTCTAGCATTCAAGATGAAAATGAGGAGAACCTCTTTCTTTTAAATGCTTGTTAATACGTGGAATTCTCTTTCCCAGAGAACAGTAGTGGATTGAAATTATACAGAACAGAGTTAGATAGAGTTCTGATAGTCAGTAGTACCTCAGGAATCTGCATATTAAAATGAGACTAGCTGTCTTGCTTTAATATGTAGATTTGCTAAAAAGTGATCCCACCCACAATGGGCGGGATTTTCATTGCCTTAGATCTCGAGAGGCGTTGCAATCTGGGTAGATCCCAGGAGCGGGGTCTCCCGGCTTCTATCGACTATGCTGTCCGCGGCAAGCAGCCTTTGGGCGCAGCGTGACTGTTGGATCACGCCCTTGGCCTTTATCATCCCGCAGCGTTGGGTTCCATCCTCACAGCGATCTTGGCAAGGGGATGATTTGCGAGGAAACATACAGTGGAGTTTCTCCTTCCGATTTTATACAAACACTATTAACGATCCTCATATATCAGTATTATCCAACCAAAATTAAATGTGACTCCTTCGACTCAAGTGCAATAGATCTGAATTTACTTTGCAGTTTTTCAAACTCACTTTGAGAAACCAGTTTCCACATGGGCAGTTTTAGAATTTTAGTGGTTCTGCTAACACTGCATTATACCATGGTGCAGACACTGTATTTTTAACCCATTCATCTTCACATTGTTAGCTGGCACTTCTATACTAATGCTTATCCATAAAGAAGCATAACTCTTCTGCCCTGGTGATTGTCATAATATACACACAGGTATATGATGGTGCACAGACAGGCAGTGATTGACACACAGGATGACCAGTGAACACACAGAATACAGCAGCCAATCACCAGACAGGACACGACCACTATAAAGCCAGAGGGCACTAGTTTTCCCGATCTCTTGGGATCCAGCCTCTGAGACAGTCAGAGCCCGTGAGCAGCAACTAGAACATACACCATGTGGTAGTAAGATAGTCTGGTCAGGTTAGCCTCAGGTCTCCAGTCAAGTCAGCATAGTTTTAAACCATAGTTAAAGTATGTATGATAGTTAAGAGTTCAAGAAAATCGAGTTGCATTTCTTCAAGTGTTGGGAGCCTGTCTCTCTCTCTGCTACAGTAAACACAGTCCTCGCAGACCCAGCTTACCCAACACATCATGGTACCAGTGAGTCATGCTTGAGTTTGACGGACCTACCTTGAGATAGTCTGCCTTTGACCAGCGATCAGCCATTCGGCAACATGGACAGTATCCGCCCTCCCCCGCAGCTCCGCATCACCGGCAACCTCGGTGCTCACTGGAAGATTTTCAAGCACAAGTTCCAGCTGTATCTTGACGCCACCGACCTCGAAACCGCATTGGATGCCAGGAAGATCGCTCTCTTCCTCTCTACAGCCTCTCTACTCTATCCACATCTTCAACTCCCTCACCTTTGCTGAAGGCGACGACAAGACAAAGTTTAAAACAGTCCTGCTGAAGTTCGACAGCCAGTGTGACATCGAAGTCAACGAGAGCTTTGAACGTTATGTGTTCCAGCAGAGGCTTCAGGGTAAGGATGAACCTTTTCAATCATTCTTAACCCATCTCCGTATCCTCGCGCAGTCCTGCAACTACGGCTCCACTTCCGACTCCATGACCCGCGACCAGATCGTTTTCGGGATCCACTCCGATCCCCTTCGCCAGCAGATCCTTAAAGTTAAGCAGCTCACCCCTACCATCGCCATCGAAACCTGCGTCGTCCACGAGCACGCAAACAACTGGTACTTCCATGTCAAGGTGGCAGAAATGGCCCGGCAAGACCCCACGATGCGGAGCGGGTGCAGGCCGTAAAACAGCTCCAGGGCCTGAGTCTGGATGAGGGCGGCCATTTTGCGTGCTTTTCCCGGGCTCCTGCGCATGCACGCCACGACCAAGTGGACGGTGAGGCCGACGACCGAACTGCGCAGGTGCGCACATCGTTCGACCGCACCGCGCATGCGCGGTGGCGCACGGAGCGTCCTGACGTCGGCGCCATGACGTGCAACAACTGTGGCTCCACCCATTTAAAGTGGCAATGTCCCACAAAATCACGACGCTGTCTCCAGTGTGGCAAGCTTGGCCACTACGCAGCCCTGTGCCGGTCTGCTCAACTGCACAATACACAGCGATCCCGCAGCGCAGGTCAGTACAGCAACATGTTGCAGACTCCGACTCCGACATGGTTCCAGATTCCGACACCGAGGGCCTCACATCCCCATTCCGGGTGGGCATCATCACCAAGCACACGATGCTTTCAGCGAAGAAGGTGAAACAACTCCCAGTGATGAGCATTGATCTGGACGACGAGTGGTGTGCCACCCTTACGGTCAACAAGGCTCGCATACGCTTCAGGCTGGACACCGGCACTTCAGCAAACCTCATTTCAAAGTCTAACCTTGACACCATCCGCGTCAAGGCAAGCATTCTTCCACCGGCCTGCCAGCTCCTCGACTATAATGGCAATGCCATTGCTGCCAGTGGCTCATGCCAGCTTGCGGTATCCCATCGTTCTTCAGAAGTAACCCTGCGTTTTAAAATTGTAGAAACCAACAGAGCTTCCCTGCTCAGTGCTCGGGCCTGCAAAATCCAGAATCTTGTGCAGCGGGTTCACACCATGTCGTCCGCAGAGGCAACGGCCTCGCCAGATGTCAACTTCCAAGCCCAATTAGATGACATCATAGCAGAATACCGCAGTGGCTTCGAAGGTATGGGTACACTACCTTACCGATACAAGATACTGCTGTAGCCGAATGCCACACCTGTGGTTTATGCACCACGTCGGGTCCCTTAAGGACCACCTCAAGCAGCAGCTGCAAGACCTCCAGGACCAGGGAATCATTTCTAAGGTTACTGAGCCCACGGACTGGGTTAGCTCCATGGTCTGTGTCAAAAAACCGTCAGGGGGTCTTCGCATTTGCAGCGACCCCAAAGATTTGAACCATAACATCATGAGGGAACACTACCCTATATCTAAATGAGAAGAGCTCACCAGCGAAATGGCTCACGCCAAGCTTTTCACGAAGCAGGATGTCTCCAACGGGTTTTGGCAAATACAGCTGGACACGTCCAGTCGAAGGTTATGGACATTTAACACCCCGTTCGGTCGCTACTGTTACAACCGGATGCCCTTTGGCATCATCTCCGCCTCGGAGGTGTTCCACCGCATAATGGAGCAAATGATGGAGGGCATCGAGAGGGTGCGAGTGTACGTCGATGATGTTATTATCTGGTCCACAACTCCTCAGGAGTGTTCCACAGGATCCACGAGCATGGCCTCCGACTCAATAGAGCCAAATGCTCGTTCGGTCAAGCAGAAATAAAGTTCCTTGGCGACTATATTTCTCAGTTCGGTGTGCAGCCAGATGCAGACAAGGTGTCGGCGATCAACGCCATGAAGATCTCGGAGGACAAGAAGACGGTCCTCCACTTCCTAGTTGATGCACGATCAATTGCACAAAGACTAAAGTTGGGTACAACTGTGGTTTTATTACAGTCAGATGCGTGGCCTCTTGCTGCAGCTGGCGAAATGGCAGGGCACTGGAGGTCATGCATATTTATACAGTTCTCCGTGGGTGGAGCCAGCCGGCAGGAGCTACCGGCGAACCTGTAGTGCAGGTCCTACCTTACATCTCCTATTACAGTGGTTCACCACATTCAACCCTGTTAAAAATGAGTCCAGCGGGAGTGACGGGAAACTATATACAATTAGTGCAATTATGTACAGTGGTAGGGAAAGAAAGGTCCATGTTGACGGTCCGGAGTCCGTCAAAGGTTCAGCCGGTCCGGTGCTTTGGTGCTTTGTTGGGAGCGGCGTAACGGTGGTGGCAAAGTCTGTGCTGGCGGTGGTGGAGGTGGCACCGATGGCAGTGGTGGCGGTGCTGATGCTGGCCAGTCATCGGGGAACTCCGGGAGCGTGCTGAAGTCCTCTTCGTCCTCTTGTGCGGAAAAGGGGAGGGGCGGGTGGTCTGGTGGGGTCAATATTGGCAGCGTGGTAGGAGGTTGGGGGGGGGGATGCATTGGTTGCGGGGGGGGGGGTGTTGGGGTGGAACCTGACGGTGCCAGGTCCCTGAGTGAGACAGTGTCTTGGTGGCCGTCGGGGAACTCAACGTAGGCATATTGAGGGTTGGCGTGGAGCAGGTGAACCCTGTCCACCAAGAGGACCGCCTTGTGGAGTCAGACGTGCGTACGTAGAAGGACCAGTCCTGGAGCAGCGAGCCACGTCGGGAGCGACACCCCGGATGTGGACTTCCTGGGGAAGGTTAAAAACACGTTCATGGGGTGTGTTATTAGTGGCGGTGCACAATAGTGACCGGATGGAGTGTAGAGCGTCAGGGAGGACCTCCTGCAAGTGAGAGGCTGGCAGGTTCCTGGACCGTAGGGCCAGTTGGACGGCCCTCCAAACCGTCCCATTCTCCCGTTCCACTTGCCCGTTTCCCCGGGGGTTGTAGCTGGTTGTCCTGCTGGAGGCTACACTCCTGCTGAACAGGAACTGACACAGCTCATCGCTCATGAATGAGGATCCCCTGTCACTGTGGATGTAGGCGGGGAAACCGAACAGAACGAAGATGGTGCTGAGGGCCTTGATGACGGTGGCAGACGTCATATCGGGGCATGGGATGGCGAAGGGGAATCTGGAGTACTCATCGACCACACTGAGAATGTACGTGTTATGGTCGGAGGAGGGGAGGGGCCCTTTGAAATCCACGCTGAGGCATTCAAAGGGGCGGGAAGCCTCCACCAGGCGCGCACGGTCTGGCCGGGAGAAGTGTGGCTTGCACTCCGCACAGACCTGGCAGTCCCTGGTGACTGTCCTTACTTCCTCGACGGAGTAGGGCAGATTGCGAGCTTTGACCAGATGGTACAATCGAGTGACCCCCCGGGTGACAAAGGCTGTCGTGTAGGGCCCGAAGTTGGTCCACTTGTGCGCTGGCACATGTACCTCGGGAGAGGGCGTCTGGGAGCGCGTTGAGTTTACCGGGGCGATACAAGATCTCGTAATTATAGGTGGAGAGCTCGATTCTCCACCGCAAGATTTTATCATTTTGATCTTGCCCCGCTGTGTGTTATTGAACATGAAGGCTACCGACGGTTGGTCCGTAAGGAGAGTGAATCTCCTGCCGGCCAGGTAATGCCTCCAATGCCGCACAGCTTCAACGATATCTTGGGCCTCCTTTTCGACGGATGAGTGTCGAATTTCAGAGGCATGAAGGGTGCGGGAAAAGAATGCCACGGGTCTGCCTGCGTGGTTTAGTGTGGCGGCAAGGGCGACGTCTGAAGCGTCGCTTTCTACTTGGACAGGCAGTGACTCGTCCACTGCGCGCATCCCGGCCTTGGCGATGTATGCTCTGATGGGGGCGAAAGCGTGTTGTGCCTCGGCCGCGAGGGGGAATTGGGTGGACTGAATGAGTGGGCGGGCCTTGTCCGCATAGTTTGGGACACACTGAGCGTAGTAGGAAAAGAACCCCAGGCAGCGTTTGAGGGCCTTGGGGCAGTAGGGGAGGAGTTGTTCCATGAGGGGGCGCATGCGGTCAGGGTCGGGCCCGAGAAGTCCGTTTTGGACTATATAGCCGGGAATGGCTAACCGGGTCGTGCTGAACACACACTCCTCTTTGCTTAGGTCAGATTGAGAAGGGTGGCAGTGTAGAGGAATTTATCGAGGTTGGCATCGTGGTCCTGCTGATCATGGCGGCAGATGGTGACATTATCTAAGTACGGAAAGGTGGCCCACAAACAAATCTGATCGACCATTCGGCCCATCTCTCTTTGGAAGACCGAGACCCCATTTGTGACACCAAAAGGGACCCTAAGGAAGTGGTAGAGGCGTCCGTCCGCCTCAAAGGCAGTGTATGGCCGGTCCAACTTCCGGATGGGGAGTTGGTGGTAGGCGGATTTCAGGTCAATTGTTGAGAAGACCCGATACTGCGCAATCTGATTGACCATATCAGATATGTGTGGGAGGGGGTACGCGTCGAGCTACGTGTACCGATTGATGGTCTGGCTGTGGTCCACGACCATAGTGTGTTTCTCCCCAGCTTTAACCACAACCACTTGGGCTCCCGAAGGACTGTTGCTGGCCTCGATAATACCCTCCTTAAGCAGCTGCTGGACTTCGGACCTGATGAAGGTCTTGTCCTGGGTGCTGTACCGTCTGCTCCTAGTGGCAACGGGCTTGCAATCCGCAGTTAGATTGGCAAAAAGGGAGACGGGATCGACCTTGAGGGTCGTGAGGCCGCAAACGGTAAGGGGGTAAGGGCCCGCCGAATTTGAGGGTGAGGCTCTGGAGGTTGCACTGGAAGTCCAGGCCCAACAGGAGTGCAGCGCAGAGATTAGGAAGGACATAGAGGCGGAAGTTACTAAATTCTACACCCTGGACCGTGAGGGTGACTGTACAAAAGCCTCGGATCGGGACGGAGTGGGATCCGGAGGCTTGGGAGCTCCTTTGATTGGCAGGGTGGACCGCGGGGGAGCAGCGCCTCACCGTATCTGGGTGAACAAAGCTTTTGGTGCACCTGGACTCCAGCAGGCACGAGGTAGCGTGGCCGTTGATTTTAACCGTCGGCGACGTAGTGGCCAGGTTGTGCGGGCGAGATTGGTCCAGCGTCATCGAAGCGAGTTGCGGGTAGCCATCGGATGCTTCGGGTGGCAAGCTTGTGCGGTTCCGATGTCGGGATGTCCGGAGACCCTGTGGGGGACAAGATGGCGGCGCCCATGATGCAAACATTGCGGGGTCAGGACAAGATGGCGGTGCCCATGGTGCGCACATTGCGGGGTCGGGACAAGATGGCGGTGCCCATGGGGCGCACGTGGCCGAAGGGGGACAAGATGGCAGCTCCCACTGTGCGTCTGGTGTGGGGGAGGGTGCGATAGCAGGTGTGATCGCAGCTACTGCGCGAGCCTGGCACACAGCCGCGAAGTGGCCCTTTTTACTGCAGGATTTACAAACTGCAGTGCGGGCCGGGCAGTGTTGGCGGGGGTGCTTTTGCTGACCGCAGAAGTAGCAGCGGGGACCCCCGGGGTGCGTGGATCGGCATGCGGCGCAGGCGTATTGGAAATGCAGGGCCCTGGCTGAGGAGGTCGTCGGCGGGGTCCAGGAGGAGTAGGAAGGAGTAGAAGGGTGGGCCGTGTGGCGGGAGGGGTATGATTGTGCATTACGGGATGCGACCGTCATGGAGAGCACCAAGGTTTACGTCTCTGCCAGTTCGAGCATGGCCCCTTCCAGTAATCGTTCTCGGATGCGGTCCGACTCAATCCCCGTCATGAATGCATCGCGCATGAGGAGATTCGTGTGTTCGGCGGCCGTAACGGCCTGACAGTCACAGTCCCGGACGAGTGGAATTAGGGCACGCCAGAAGTCTTCGATGGACTCACCAGGTAGTTGCGAGCGGGTGGCGAGTACATGCCTGGCGAAGAGCGTGTTCGCCTTCTGCACGTAGTGTTCCTTAAGGAGTTCCATTGCTTTTGTGTAATTCGTGGCGTCTTGGATCAACGGGAACACGCTGGAGCTCAGTCTGGAGTACATGACGTTTACCTTCTGAGCCTCCGTTGGCGCGGAGTCTGTCGCGTTGATGTAGGCCTCAAAACCTGCTAGCCAGTGAGCAAAGTCTTTCCTGGCGTCGGGCGAGTGCAGATCCACCTGCAGACGATCGGGCTTAATTCGGATATCCATTCTGTGGAAAATCTGACTGTAATAAATTGATGCACGATCAATTGCACAAAGACTAAAGTTGGGTACAACTGTGGCTTTATTACAGTCAGATGCGTGGCCTCCTGCTGCAGCTGGCAAAATGACAGGACACTGGAGGTCATGCATATTTATACAGCTCTCCGTGGGCGGAGCCAGCCGGCAGGCGCTACTGGCGAACCTGTAGTGCAGGTCCTACCTTACATCTCCTATTACAGTGATTCACCGCACTAGGGATGGTCAATTTCCTTGGGAAGTTTATCCTCAACCTTGCATCACACACCACAGCTCTCCGCAATCTTGTCAAAAAAACTACCGACTTCCAGTGGCACCCCGCTCATGAGCAAGAGTGACGTGAGCTCAGGGCGAAACTCACCAAGGCCCCGGTACTGGCGTTTTTCGACTCCGCCAAGGAGACGAAGATCTCCACAGGCACGAGCCAGGCTGGCATTGGGGCAGTACTCCTCCAGCGGGATGAATCCTCCTCCTGGGCCCCAGTCACATATGCCTCTAGAGCCATGACACCTACTGAGCAACGATACACTTAGATTGAAAAAGAATGCCTGGGCCTCCTCACGGGGATTGACAAATTCCATGATTACGTGTATGGACTCCCCAAATTCATGATCGAGACAAACCACATGCCATTTGTTCACATCATCCAAAAAGACCTCAATGATATGACGCCACAGCTACAATGTATCCTCTTCAAACTCCGCCGCTACGATTTCAACCTGGTCTACACCCCGGGCAAAGAGCTCATTGTGGCCGATGCACTCTCTAGATCCATCACCACGCCATGTGAGCAGTCGGACTTTGTCTGTCAGAGAGACGCTCAGGTGAAGTTTTGTGCATCCAACTTTCCGGCCACTGATGAAAGAGTCATGCAAATTCGTCAGGAGACAACCAGGGATCCTTTACTCCAGCGGGTAATGCGATGGTTGGTGTCATAATATACACCAGTATATCATGGTGCAGACACACACTGATGGACACACAGTGGGACCAATCAACATACACAACATCACAGCCAATCACCAGTGAGAGCACACGCACTATAAAGACAGGGGGCATCAGAGTTCCTGCTCATTCGAGTAGCAGCTAGCAAGGAGGACAGAGCTCACAGCCTGCAACACAGACTTTCACCATGTGCTGACTGCATCGACTGGTTAGGACAAGGCAAAGGTCTTTAGTTAAAGCTAGTATCATATCAACCCACAGTCTGAGTATGTTTAAACAGTTAATGATTCAATAAAATAGTGTTGCACTATTTCAAGTGTTGGTGACCTGTATGTGATCCAGAACACCCAACACATCAGTTGGCAAAAGGGGCAGTGCCCCCAGTTTTATAATATAAAGGACGATCTAGCGGTAGTGGACGGCATATTAATGAAGCTGGACAGGATAGTAATCCCACAGAGCACGCGAGAGCTAGTCCTGGGCTAAATCCACGAGGGTCACCTGGGGGTCGAAAGGTGTCGCTGTCGAGCCCGAGAGGCAGTATATTGGCCAGGCATCAGTCAGGATATCGCCAACACGGTCCTCAGTTGCCCAACGTGTCAAAGGTTCCAGCCGGCTCAGCCCAAAGAGACCCTACAGCCGCATGAACTGGCATTCCACCTACCGTTATGACTGATAATGGCCCTTGTTTCTTCAGCCAGTAGTGGACGGATTTTGCCCGGCTGTACAATTTTACGCACGTCACTTCAAACCCCACTACCCCCAGTCGAATGGGAAGGCTGAAAAGGGGGTCCACATTGTTAAAAGACTGTTGTGCAAAGCTGCTGACTCGGGTTCAGATTTTAACCTGGCACTGTTAGCCTACCGGGCGACTCCTCCGTCCGCTGGCCTGTCCCCAGCACAGCTGCTAATGAACCGCACACTACGGACGACGGTGCCGGCTATCCACATCCCGGACCTCGACAATTTTTCAGTCCTGCAGAGGATGCAACAGTCTCGGGCTCAATGCAAGTGGGTGTATGACGCCCACCCCACAGATCTCCCTGCTCTGGCTCCTGCTGACCGAGTTCGTGTTCAGCTACCTGACGGTGGCTGGTCTGCCACGGCTGTGGTGATTACATAGATTACATAGAACATACATAGAACATACAGTGCAGAAGGAGACCATTCGGCCCATCGAGTCTGCACCGACCCACATTAATCCCTCACTTCCACCCAATAACCCCTCCCAACCCTTATGGACACTACGGGTAATTTAGCATGGCCAATCCACCTAACCTGCACGTCTTTGGACTGTGGGAGGAAACCGGAGCACCCGGAGGAAACCCACGCGGACACGGGGAGAACGTGCAAACTCCGCACAGACAGTGACCCAGCGGGGAATCGAACCTGGGACCCTGGCGCTGTGAAGCCACAGTGCTAATCACATGTGCTATCGTGCTGCCCTCTAAGGTGGTTAAGCAAGTGGCCCCGAGATCGTTCCTCGTTCGCAGGCATGATGGCTCCTTTCTTCGGCGTAATAGGCGGGCACTGCGGCTACTTCCACGCCCGCCACCTGAACGTGATGTCCCGCCTCACATGCTGGCTTCTCAGGACGCGCCCTTCCACGAGGCCACCGATCTGCCAGTTCTTTTACCGACCTCTACATTGGAGGCAGTTCCTCACGTTCAAGTGCAGGCGGCCCCTGACCCACCCTTGAGGCGGTCAACCAGAATTTGTCGCCCGCCACAGAGACTGAATTTATAGACTGAATGTTGCATTACCTTGTGATCCGTTACACATCTGTACTTATCGTTTCTTCCTAATTTGTTATCTGCCCTCTATCTGCACTAGACACCTTCCCATGTAAATAAATATGTTAACATATTTTGTATATAGTCAGGCTCCTGTACACACACACACGCACTATTTATTGACATACACACATATTTTTAAATAAGTTAAAAAAAAGGGGGAAGATGCCATAATATACACACAGGTATATGATGGTGCGCAGACAGGCAGTGAGTGACACACGGGATGACCAGTGAACACACAGAACACAGCAGCCAATCACCAAACAGGACACGACCACTATAAAGCCAGAGGGCACTAGTTTTCCCGCTCTCTTGGGATCCAGCCTCTGAGACAGTCAGAGCCCGTGAGCAGCAACTAGAACATACACCATGTGGTAGTAAGATAGCCTGGTCAGCCTCAGGTCTCCAGTCAACTCAGCATAGTATCAACCCACAGTTAAGGTATGTATGATAATTAAGAATTCAATAAAATCGAGTTACATTTCTTCAAGTGTTGGAAGCCTGTCTCTCTCACTGCTGCAGTAAACGCAGTCCTCGCAGACCCGGCATACCCAACACATCAGTGATTGCATTGTCATGGGCAGAATGATTGAAAACAGGGTCTAAATTGAAGGTAAAGATAATGGCAGCTCCTGTAATTCCTGTAATTCTAGGAAGAAAACTTACATACTAATGCACTTATGTTCTAAGATGTTCCTACTGTGACCAACCAATTAACTTCAAACCTTTGCTACAGCAGGTTGGGAGGAATGAGGCAATATTCGCCGTTTGGGAGACTAAGGGCTGGATTCTCCGATTGCCAACGCCACAACCGTATTCGCCGATTAGCCGGAGAATCTGTTTTGTCGACGAAATCGGTTGCGGTTCCTGTTTTCGGATGCTCCGCCCCCTCCAAAACGGCGTCATCGGTGAGTACGCCGCACACCGTTGTGACGGCCTCAGGACGTCACCTAAAGGCCCCCCACCGATGCTGCGCCCCCGATGGGCCGACTTCCCGATGGCGTGGATCACTTGTCGTCTGAGGTTTCGTCAACCTCGCGTGGCGGCTACGGACTGTGTCCAGCGCCGCCACAGTCGGGAGGTGGGAATCGTTCCGCTGGCCGGGCGAGGGTTCAGTGGGGGCTGGGGGGGTCTGGTAGGGCAGCTTGGGTGAGCCGCCACCTCTGTTCTCTTGGCATCACTCCTGTCCCTCACTCCTAACATCACCCCCCACTCCCATCGAGACCAATCAAAACCCACCTGGCCCTCATCTCCCTCACACCCCACCCTATGTTGCTCTGTTTACTTGCTATAAATATGGCGGTTAATAAGTTCACCTTTCTTAATCCTAATTATGAGTATTCTTACAGAGTCGCCAGGCATCTCTCAATACCGCCACAAGATTCAACCCGAATACCAATCTAAGAGCCAATACACCAGTTTGTTAGTTCAAAGTCAATACTATTTTATTCACACACAGTATGGTTTACTCATGCACAATAACACTACAGGCTAAACTATATCTATCACTAACACCTATACTTAACTTCGGGTGCCCACTTAGGTCAGAGGAACAATGGCCATTGTTCGGATCTGAGGCTGTTGGGTTCGAAGAGGTAACAGGAGTACAGCTAAGGTCGGCCGTCTGGTAGCGAGCGTTGAACTTGAACTTACTTGCTTCTGGTGATGCTGGTGGAAGGGTCTCTCCGCTTGCGAGCCAAATCCAAGAGAGCAAACCTTTCGCGGGGGTTCCTTCTTATACTTGGAGGGGCTTTGCGCGCTTTTAGGCGGGCCTTAAACCTGGTCCCAATTAATTGGGCTGCTTCTTGACCACTGCCATCCATCTGAGCCAATAAAGGGGCGGGTGCCTTGATGGCTGGGTGTGTCCTAGGTGGCCGCTGGCCTTGCTTTGTTTGTGTCTTCTGGTTGGGGAAGTGGCGCCGGACTGTCTGGGACAGTATAGGCTACCTGAGCACTAGTTCTTTGTTTCCCGGAGATGGGCCATCAATATGTAAATCGACCCAGAGTTTCGGTCCCGTCTGCAGATTGCCTTCCAAATATACATTCGGGCTCTGTGCCTGCTTGTTGCTTTGTATTGTCCATTTTTCCCTCTCGGCTCTGCGAGTGTCCATTTTGTTTCTCGAAAGTGGCCATCCCAGATGGCTACACCTACACCAAACCCAACGCCTGTATTGTCCTCTTTGGCCAGGTGCCTTACACACGCATACCACCCACTACAGACCCTCCATGTAACTCAACTCTATGCTTCTCACAATGTCCTTTATGTGTCCCCAAGGAAAAGACGGCCCATAACAGAAGGGAGTGGGAGAAGACAAAAGAAGACCTCCAGGCCCTTACTCCCACTGAACAGAGGGTGATAGCATTATCCGGGGAAGTGTAGGAGAGGGCTATCTCTGAGGCGGAGGTTGGCACGCGACACCCAAGCGAGCACCTAATGCAAAATGATTTCTTTACTCGATTCTCAACCCCAGCACGGTTTGCATTTGTGGCATCGCGTGGTGGAGACTTTTGCCCAGAATATCCGAGCGGAAACACAGGTGGAAGCAGAATTCATAAAAAGCTTGGAAATGAGAAGGGAACAAATACTTGAAAAATAAAGGTTTAATAGTTAGAAAGGATAATAGAATAGGACTGAGTGGAAGGTTCTTTCAAAGAGCCAGCACAGGTGTGATGAACTGAATGGACTCCATAATGTTTTGCAAATAGTGATGGGCTGAATGGTCTCCAAAATTCTGTGGTCTGTGTGGACTGAAAATACATTAGTGCTAACATAAGCAGCAAGCATGTACATATATTATATAAAATATCTGAACTGACATGCTTAAGACTGCATATTTAGCTGCAAGAATATCTGAATTATGTATTCTACATTTGGTCCATTCATGAAAGCATTGAGTTCAATCAGTTAAAATCCATATAACGCTACATGGGTCAATCTTTTGTTACTTTCATGATGTTAAGTCACATTCTTGTATTATAAGATCCCAGTTAATAATCTATTGAGCACCTAGGATGCAGAGAGCTAAAAATAATTTCAGCTCTTGTCCAGAACCCTGAAGGAGAGTGTTTTCTGTGCTCCTGCAGCTTAAAGGTACTAATGAGATCTTGCAAGGCATCGCAATCTGGATCCTGAGGCACGGGATCTGACAGCCTTGCCTCGGAGACTGTTTAACACTGGTTTCCAGTGAGATTTGGCTTTGGGTATCCTAAAATTCAGATATTCTTGCAGCTAAATATGCAGTCTTAAGCATGTCAGTTCAGATATTTTATATAATATATGTACATGCTTGGTGCTGAAAGCTAAATGCTGCACTTGGGCGGGGTCTCTCAGGCAATCGGGGGCGCCTGGGTGGCTGGGCTCTGGGCAGCGTAGTACCCTGGCATCCCGAAGCCACCCTGACACCATGGCTCTGCCAGACAGGCACCCTGGCAGTCACGCAGGCATCCTCACAGTGCCAACTGGGTGTCACCCTGGCAATGCCCGGGTTCCCAGGTGGCACCGCCAGACTGGCAGTGCCCATGTGGCATTGTGCCCGGGATTGAGCCTGGGAGTGCCCTGCCCCTATGAGCTGGGGTGCAGGGGGGCTCAAGGACCCGCTATCTAGTAGGTTGGGGGGGTCCGGAGGCTGGGGGCCAGAGATCAGGCACTATTTGAAAATGGCACCTCGATCTCTTCCTGTACTGCCGAGCAGAGCAGAATGCATCTTAGACAATATATCCAAGATGCCTGCAAAATGCCTTGTCCATTTTCAGTGTCTCCCATTGCATCCATTTCTTACATATAAACTAGGCACAACAAGGTCTAATTTCAACAAGAGAAAATAATATCAGGGAGATGTTCCATTAAAAATGAATGAAAACATAGAGAATACAGCATAATCAGGATATCCAGAGACTGTACCAGGTAGTCCGAGCTGTATTATAGTAACAGGAACATGGAGAGAAAATCATTGGAGCTCTCCAAATTAATGCCTGCACTGACAAGAATGTCATAAGAAGCTGTTAATCATTTATCTACCAATTTCGCTAAAACTGATTTTTAAGTTACGGCGTGTTACTGTGATTATTTTCCTGTTAATATGTCAAAAGAAGAATAAGTCTATAAATACCACAATTTTTAAAAAAGTCTTGTGCACAACCATATAGCCTCATCGCGTCCGACTCGGTGACGCCATGAGGCCAGTATATTTACGACGCTCGGGACGCCTCGCGACATCAAACGAGATTTCACAGGACATCGCGATCTGGATCTCACCCTCACTGGGCGGGATCCAGATTTGCATATTCAAGTGAGCAGTTAGGTTCACTTGAATATGTTTACGTTAGAGTCTCCCAAGGTGCGGGATTGAATGCCCGAGCCTGGGAGACCCCGAGCGGGCGTCGTTTGGCACTGGCTCCCACAAACGTGTACCAGGCATCACTGCACTTGGGGGGGGGGGGGGGGGGGGGGGGGGGATCGGAGGCCCCTGGGTGGTCAGGCTCTGGGCGGGGTGATACCCTGGAACCCCTGATGTCACCTGGGAGCCTTGGCATTGCCACCCTGGTACCCTGGCAGTGCCACCCTGAACTGATGCTAAGTCCATTCTCGGCGGGGCATTCTGCACCAAGGCCCATTTAGTAGCGGGGTCATTCTCGACAATGCAGGTGCCGAGAAACACCCCGCTAAACGTGCCCAAAACGGGACTCTTTCTTTTTCGTTAAATTGCACCACTTAACTCTGATGGTTAAGGAGCGCAGGTTTGGGTTGATCCATTACCTAGAAATGAAAATAATGATCCAGGAAATAAGCCTTCTCTCAGGTGGTAAAGTATCTGTGTAATTCTTTACTGCACGGGGCTGTAGAGGATGGGTTGTTAAGTATGTTCAAGGCTGAGATAGACAGATTTTATCCAGTAAGGGAATCAAGGGATATGGGGATAGGCAGGAAGGTGAAGTTGGGGATTATCATATCAGGTCAATCAAACTGGCACAGGCAGAAGAAATGCTGCCACAGGAGATTCCATGTCACTGGGCTCAAAAACCCAGAGAAGAAGGAGTCGGTGCCTCACAACTAACCTGGTGACAACCAATGGGGCAGAGCCACAGAACGCTCACAGCGCCTGATCCGTCTTAAAGGCACCTGCAAGGAGACGCTCGGGCTCTCGATCAGGAAACACCAAGACTGGTTCAATGAGAACAATCAGCAGATCCAGGATCTCCTTGACCGCAAGCATAAGGCGTCCCTGAACTGGCACCAAAACGCGAGTGAGAGGAAACAAGCCTGAGGGCAACTGAAATACCCCAAATCCTTGGTTGAGCCCAATAAAATGCAGTCATCATATTTGTAACCTTAAACTACAAGTAACCTTTTACTGTGTACAGTATTATAATTAAATGGACACAAAAGGTTACTATCTACTAGTTCTTTGCCAACACCCCCCCCCCCCCCCCCGCCTCCTTCCTATCTCACCTCGTTCTCTACACATAAACAACAGAGATGAAAGGGTGGTGGAAAAGGAAAGAAATATCAATAAAAAGAAAAAGATAAGGATCTCTGATGCATTGGGATGACTTTCGGTCAATGTCATTCTGAAGTTCAGGCTTTCGTTTTGGTACTTCTTCTTTCTAGGCTTGAGAGGGTTTCCTCTGGCAATGGTTGTCTACTTTCTCTATAGATTCAGCATCATTTCAGGTTCACACCAAAGGATGTGCCAGGCAATTACTGCATTCAGAGCAACAGAATAGTTCTTTCACTTCCGCAAGCAAGAGAGAGAGAAAGAGAGAGAATGTTCCTTTCACTTCCAAGGTCGAAGCACTTCTGCAAAGTTCTCTCAGAAAGCCTTATTCAGGAACCAATCACTGACCATTGTCAGGCAGAACACTGTCCCTGGCCAACTCATCGGTTGTCGGTTAGCCAATTGAACCGACTCCCCCCCCAAAGCTGGTTCCTAAAATTAACTCAGTGCCGAGGAGTCTGGTTCCTCCTCTTCAAAATACAAATCCTGGGAGCAGTGTCCTGGCAAGGAGACTGTTTCAACTTTGAATCTTCTGCTTAAAGGCACATCCCGATTATGGATCCATGGACCGAAATAATTGAAATAAAATAAAAGAAATGGAAACAAAGGAAAGAAGCAGGAAGGACTCTTAAAATATGTATATAAAGGCAAGTGTTCTACATTTTGCAAATTAAAATAAACACTCCAACATATCCACCTATGATTCAGATCTTACATTCTGTAGAAATACAGCACTGAGAAATCTACTGTTCGTTCTTTCACATTGTCTTCTCCAATTTGTAGCCCCGATACGCTGTTTCCCAAGGTCTGACTGAAACCACAATGTGCGTGGCCATGCATTGCTTTATATAGCCTATGCAGCATTTGCATTTCCCTAGGTACCTTGTCTGATTCAAACCCAAGACATGTAGGTACTTTCCGGCAGTTTAATTAATGGGCTTTCAAAATGTAGATTTTTACCTAATACAAATGTTGTCTTTTTTTAAAATGAATGTTTATTCGTTTAAAAAGATTTATTCTTAAATTTAAGGTCTAGCTGTCCTACATATTGTGAAAAAATGTCAATAAAATATGCCTGATTTATTTGTAATAGGGGAATTTAATTACCATTTTTAATTATACTATACATTCTGGCAAAAGTATAAAATACGAAATAATACCTAATAGCATAACTGTTCCAACCTAATATCATTCTGCCAGGTATTAAAATTCTGCTTTTGATCTTCTTTGGCCTCAGTGAAATTCTCCAATTAGTGCTGAATTATGATAAGTACGTGCTGTGCATATTTCAGTCAGGGACTAAGTTGAGAATATTCATTTAGGATATTTTTAACAGCTATTGAAGAGAAGAGGTTTTCATCCTGGATATCTGGGCTAGAATTCAACCCAGATTACTGAGGTTAACAGCACAATGTTCTACTTAGCACACTACCCAATTACCTGTGATTACACCGGTGACAATACCATGATGGATAAGAAGTGAAGACATGACCTCAACTCTCAGCACAATAGTGTCAATTTACTGGAGTTAGCACCGTCATTTATTGCTTGCAAGTACAAATATAGAGGGCACAAGAAAGGAAAGGTGCGATTTAAATTTACACTTTCTCCCCCTCGGATATTTTGGAAACGTATCTTTATCTTTAATGTAACAAAACATTGGATTACATAGGATATAAACTATAGAAACAAGCCATTCAGCCCTACTAGTCCATGCTAGTTTTGATTGACCACTCGAGCAGGTCCCTTCTCCTGCAGATGCTTTTTTTGTATTCCTTTTTTAAAATAAATTTAGAGTACCCAATTATTTTCTTTCAAATTATGGGGCAATTTTCAGTGTGGCCAATTCACCTACCTTCCGCATCTTTGAGTTGTGGGGATGAGACCTATGCAGGTATGGGGAGAATGTGCAAACTCCACACGGACAGTGATCTGGGGCCAGGATCAATCCCGGGTCTTTGGCACCGTGAAGCTGCAGTGCTAACCGCTGCATCACCGTGCTGCCCCATTTTGCATTCCTTTAAGCACATCTATACTACTGGCTTCCCAAAACATCTCATAGAGATTTAGGGAACATTGTAAAAGAGATGATTGAGATGAAAAGATTTACAGAGGGAATTTTGGAACTCAGGGCTTTGCTAACTGAAAGCATGGCTACTAACAGTGGAGCAATTAAAATCTGGGATGCACACGAAACCTGAATTAGAGGGGCATGGTGGCGATCTCGTAGTGGGAAGGCAGGTGGTGTAGGACTGGATGAAATACAGATAGAGGAAAAAATCTAATTATGTTCAAGAACAAGACAGTTCCTAGCACTAAAAATATTTAATTGGATGTAGGAGAATTAAATGCATTGTTCCGCAATCTTCAACCTGCTTGCACACAGATTGAAGTCCTCTAACCTCCTGATATACCATTTCTCTCATAATTTCCTTTACATCGGTTTCTCAGGAATAATGTGAAAAGAAAATGCCAGCACCATCCCAAACTTGTGAAAGCGAAATCGTGTTTAACTAATTTATTAGAGTTTCAAGCAAGGTCGATAAATGTGGGATTCACCGTTCCCCAATACCGATTTCATAATCGGCGATCATCCCTTTGGACGGCGAAATCAGGGGAGGCGCCTGTTTGACGCAAGTTTTGTTTGCTCCATCCCCTCTGAAATGGCATCATCGTGTCGCGCACTACACGCCGTTGGGACGGCCTTAGCACGTCACCTGAAGGCCCTCCCTTGATGGGCCGAGTTCCAACCGCGCGGTTGACGTGTGGTCTCAGTGGTCGGGAACCCGGCATGGCCACTGCGGACTGTGTCCAGCACCGCCACAGTCGGGTGCTGGCCGGGGGGTCCGTGCACCGCTGGGGCCATGCGCACGGCCACACCCCGCCCATTCTCCAGCCGTTTTTATCGTGGCAGTTTTACACGGCGCGGCTGCTAGCCCGTCACCGATCGCAGGATCGGAGAGGGGGCGCTGCTGATTTTTTTGACGTAAAATGCCACAGGTCCTCCGCTCTCAGGCTCAAAAATAGTGAATCCAGCCCGTGGTGTATTTGGAATTCCAGAAGGCATTTAATAAGATGCTGCATCAAAGGTTAATACACAAGATAAGATTACATGATTTAGAGGGTGACATATTAGAATGGATAAAGGATTGTTTAGCTAACAGGAAGAGAGAGGACAGTATCTGGGTCTTTTTCGGATTAGCAAGCTTTAACGCGTGGAATGCCACAGGGATCAGTGCTGGGGCCTCAACTACTTACAATCTACATCAATGATTTGGATGAAGGGAATCTGCAAAGAAATGTAGACAGATTAAGCAAATGAGAAAGTATTTGCCAGATAGAGTATAATTTGGGAAAATGTGAACTTGTCCACTTTGGCAGGAAGAATGGAAAAGCAGTATGCTATTTAAATTGAGGGAGATTACAGAACTCAGAGGTACAATGGGATCTGGCTGTCCTGGTACATGAACTATAAAAAGTTAGTATGCAGCATGTGATTCGGAAGACAAATGGAATGTTGGCATTTATTGCAAGGGGAATGGAATAGAAAAGTAAGAACATTTTATTGTAGCTGTAAAGGGCATAGGTAAGACCACATCCTTATTTGAAAAAGTTATAATTGCTTCAGAAGCAGTTCACAGAAGGTTCACGGGACTCACCCCTTTTTTAAAATAAATTTAGTGTACCCAATTCATTTTTTCCAATTAAGGGGCAATTTAGCGTGGCCAATCCACCTAGCCTGCGCATCTTTGGGTTGTGGGGGCGAAACCCACGCAAACACGGTGAGAATGTGCAAACTCCACACGGACAGTGACCCAGAGCCGGGATCGAACCTGGGACCTCGGCGCCGCGAGGCTGCAGGGCCAACCCACTGCGTCACCGTGCTGCCCTCACTCCGAGAATGAGGATCTTATCTTATGAAGAAAAGTTTGAACCGGTTGAGCCTCTACCCACTGGAGTTTGGATGAATGAGAGGTTATCTTATTGAAACATGTAAGATCCTGAGAGTATTTGACAGGGTGGATAACAGGAGGATGTGTCCACTTGTGGGAGAGACTAGAACAAGGGGACACCATTTAAAAGTAAGAGGTCTAACATTTAACATGGGCTGAGGAGAATTTCTTTCTCTCAAAGGCTCGTTAGTATGTGGAATTCTCTCCTTTAGAAAGTGGTGGCAAGGCTGGGTTATTGAATTTATTCAAGGAAGATTTTTGATGGGCAAGGGCATGAAGGGTTATGGGTTGTGGGGCGGGTTAACAATGAAATGGAGTTGAAACACAACTAGATCAGCTGTGATCTTAATTCAGGTTCAAAGTGTTGAACAGCTGACTCCTGCGCCTAAGTCCTAGGTTCCACTTTGCAATTTTTTTTTTCTTTCTTCAGTCATTTTCCTCCTCTCCTCAAGATCATTGTATCAAGATCACTGCAGTTCCTCAGCACTTTGTTGGCCACATTTTTCAGGTGTCAGCCTTGCCAGTGAATGTAGAAGCCTATTTTAATCTACTGGGGGGTGGGGGTGGGGGGGCGGAGTACTACCTCTGCTGGGTGGGACGAGAGCAGATCAGTTAAACTGAAGTGACTTCATTTCCTGCCCCATTCTCTCTCATTTCCAATTTTAATCCCATTGATTTTAAGAGTAAATGAAACCCACAC
The DNA here is from genome assembly GCF_047496885.1 of Scyliorhinus torazame. Taxonomy (NCBI): domain Eukaryota; kingdom Metazoa; phylum Chordata; class Chondrichthyes; order Carcharhiniformes; family Scyliorhinidae; genus Scyliorhinus; species Scyliorhinus torazame. Next base: position 103,612,332 of record NC_092727.1, read on the forward strand.
TGGATTCAGGCAGGATTTATGTGCCTAAATGCTAAGCAGGGTCCTGTGATGTCAATCTAGGACCCCTGTTGCCAGATGAGGAGGATGTGAAAGGGGGCAGTGAGGGGCAACTCGTGGAGGAGTTGGAAGAAGGACCTCGAGGGATGGCCAGGGGCCGCATGGGTTACAGGGCTAGGGATGACCTCATAGTCTTTCGGTTTGGTGACAAGCAGGACTAGGGTGTGAAGACCTCGCCCACCATGGTGTCTGACAGCCTGTCATTACTGTGGTGCCGATAGGAGGTCATCCTGATGGTGGCATCATTCATGGGCAGGGTGGTAAAGAAATTGGCCGGACACTGCAGGAGAATGGTGATGACTTTTATTGAAGACAGAATGATGTTCCTCTTCACCTCTGCAAAATGTCTGACCCCTGCGTCAGAGAGAGCTGAGCATGACCTTCCATTGAACCAGGTGTGCTAGGGTCACAGAGAAGCTGAATGACACATCTCAGCTGCTACGGCTCCTCCAAGGTCAGGGGTCCCGCTGTGTTTGTCAACCCACTGACGGGGTGAACAGACTCACAGTTTGTCAGCTGAGGGCCCCAGCCTGCTTTTGAGCTGCATGAGTTTTTCAGTGCTGTCCTCCACGGTGTGTGGGACTGTGGGGTGTCACTCACAGGGAGAGGGTTATCAGATTGGCTAGACACTGCTAGGGTCTCCTAGGTGGAAGGCCTTGGGCTGCACTCATGCCAATACGATCTTCTTCTCTTCAAATGCCTGGGGCGCCTAGGCTCCTTCCTGGGATAGATGGGCAGCTAGAGTGAGGTCCTGCAGCCCTGCTGTCCTCTGGCACTGACACTCATGGATTCCCACTAGTGCCAGCACTCTTAAAGCTCTGCACCATGGAGCTCATGTCCTCAACCATGGAGGTCATGAGCTGAACCATGGAACAGACGTCCTGCCCCAAAGTCCCAACTGCACATGCCACCTTTGCAGCGTTGGCCTTATTGCGTCTGAGTGACTGCACCATCTCTTCAGTCAGAAGGCTATGTGACTCCTCCAGACATCCTTACAATCTGAGGAGAGATACTGCCATCTCTCCTGCTATTTGCGACTCTGCCATTTTAGTTCCAGCAGCTTTGGGGCAACCGCACCCAGGGGTATGGATCATTGACTTGGGGCTCAGCAGAGTCCTGGGCTCTGGCATCACACCGAATGCCGGATCCCTGAAACCTCCTTGCCTTCACCTTCTGTAGATCTTCAGCTGTGAGATGTTCACCAATGAGTGACCCCGAAGTCTGCTTACTAGTTAACCCCACCGAGGTGTGAGTACCTGTGCTGGTGGAGGGTGCGGGTGACAGCTATAATGCCTCCTCGATGTTTGTCTCCTGAGATGTCTTCCTTGGAGCTGCTCAGGTCCTTGGTCTCCAGAGGGCATGGGGATGGTCCGGCTGGTCGACAAATTAACCTGGTAGGGAAGGGAGATGACATTAATACATCATAGGGGCAGACTGATGGGAGGAGGTTAACTCACCTGAGGCTTGCACCATGGCTGCATGTGATGAGGGTTCTCACTTTTATCTCGCCCCCCACCTTGACCTCTGCACTGGTGCTTCTTACCAACTAGCTCAAGGGCTCTTTCCTTGAAGGGGTTTAGTTCTCAACTCGGGCATGACTCTGGCAGTTGTGCCCGCTCACGCCAGTTGTGCTTGGGTTTGTCCTACAATCAGAGAGATGGGGAGAGTGTAGGCGGGAGTCCTGCCAGGTCAGATGGTGATGAAGTCTGGTATGTGTGGGAGGTGAGTGGTGTCATGATATTCAAACATACATCATAACACATACAAAATGATAGACAGACCAACAGACCAATTAGCACACATAACACGACAGCCAATCATAGACAAGAGCAGACACAGTATAAAACAAGAAACACGACACTTCCTGGGCAGTCCATCTGGAAACGGCACAGGGCCAGGACCTCATAGCAAGACACTCACACAGTCACAACGTGCTGAGTACCAAGTCTGATGTATAAATAGTTTAATGGAATAAAACTGCGTTGTACCAATCGCAACCGTGTTGGTTCGTCTGTACCTCAGAGCACCCAACACTTCAAGTGGGAGCGGGGATGTGAGGAGCAGAGTAGCTTCTGGGGGGACCATGGGGATTGGTGGGGAGGGAGGGCATGTTAAGTGTTGCGACCCCGTGAGGTGGCTGGCAGAGAGATCAGCATGGAGGTGTGGTGGGTGTGTTAAGGGGTGCAGCTGGAGACATGAGGAGGCAGACTTAAGCTGGCTGCATAAAGAAGGAAGGAGGAACTCCTGCTTTAGAATGCTGCCGACCAATCTAACGTAACCCTTTTGATTTTCTGGCTTTCCCACACACAAATTCAATCCTCCTGCCAGCCTAAACATGGAGTTTAATAATAATAATAATTTGGTTGGGTGGGTGGCAAATGGCCATTAAGTGGTTGGGGCAGGCGTGGAACCAGAGGGAAGCATGGATCTTCGATTTCGCACTCGCCTGCCTTTTAAACCTGCCAGTGGAGGAGAGTAAAATTCACAACCATTATGTAGATCCCAGATATGAAATGCAATTCAGGTGAAATTTAATGTCCTATGGCTAGATGCCACGAGCTCAGTAGATGAATAGTATAAAAACATTATACAGCATTTATGAGGCACGCTACATCCAATTTGGAACAAAGCACCATTACTCTTCCATCCTGGACTTATGGGGGCCATTTTAAAGCAGCCCGCAAGATGGAAACAGGCGAACATGTTGGCCAGCCATTTTAAATGCTGCCAAGTTTTACTTTGATCAATAGAAAGCAAACATAGGTCAAGTTTAAACAGGCAGCCAATCGTATCGTATCCGTATCCTTCCAGGTGAGTTAGGTTAACCCCGCCCATTCCTCATCGACCCTTACCCGCACCAGACCAACTATCCCACCCTGCTATTCAATGCTTGAAAATTACACTTGGATACCCTGACTTTAAAATTCTAGTTCCAATCATGCTGGGGGATGAAATAAAGCTTAGCGGGTGCCTAGCAGACTGTGGACATCAATGTTCTGTCAATTTAAGTAAAATGGAACGATAGTACACCCTAAGCAGAACAAGTGATTTGTTGAGGCTCCGATTGCTCAAAAAAAGTCAATGCCAATGGATTATTCCTGCAGTAGCAAATTGCACAAATTACAGCAAGTGCAGGATCCATCATGGAGCACCAAATTACTTGCCTTTTTACCTCATGGAGTAATCCAGTAATTTAAAGGTGCATCACACTGACCAGACAGCGGCTAAGTTCTGGGAACCTTGATTGAATTTGATGTTATTGACATTTGGATATTTGTAACGACATTCATTTCCCAGATGTAGTAATGCTTTACTAACCACCTTGCTGTTTATTTCAAATGACTTGCCTTGAAATGTAACAATGTACTTGGGGATAAACCAATATGAAATGAATCCGGAGAAAATTAACTCCATTTATTTGGTTTCTAAAGTGCTTCTCAGCTTGAATTAATTTTTCTGCAAGAAACACCTTTTAAGAAACAAATCTGTTACGTTCTCGAAATAAGAGAACAGCCAAAGTGAAGGACCAAGAAAAATCAAAACCGACATTTATATGGCATCTATTTACAGGATCATTGTAAAAGGCTTCACATGCAATAACTTTGAATGGAAGTCAATGTTTTTTGTTCACACCACAACCATTTTATATGCAGTATTATTACACAGATTGAAATGACTGCCCTATTCTCTCACTCCAGGTCTGACCATACCAGAGTTAAACAAAGAACAAGATAAGTTTATTGAAGCTATTTCCTGAACTAAACAAAAACAAGGTAAATTGCAACCACCATTCATATGTCACACTCACTCATTTGGACCCACAGACACACCAGTACAGATGGCAGAGTAAGAGGGTAGGCTTATAGAATTTTTACAGCTCATGACAAAAATAAAACAGAGGAGCAGTTGGCTGTGCCTTGGCTGGTCTCGATGCAGTGATTCCGTGTTGTGGCCATTTTGTTCAGTTGATTTCCCTTCTCAGGATAGTTACTTTTCAAAACCAGGCACAATACATCTGAGAGGGAGAGAAAGGTGAAGAGGGCACATAGCTTCAACAGCTCATGCTCAGTACAGCACTACATTTTGTTCCCTTCCCTGATGGCAAGGAGCCCTTAAAAATACCCCACTGGCTGTAGTTCCCAGAGATATTCTATCAGTCCATACCTGCTGCAGTTATTGTTTCAGAACAGGTAATTGCATTTTGATGCCTCATCTCAGAAACATTTGAAGTGTCTCAGGATAGTGTGAAGCCAACTGGGATGGGGAATTTCACGCTCCCCATGGTGGGGAGGTGGGCGGTGAAGTGTCTGTTTTCTTTCATCCCACCTGGTGAAATGTGAAACAGTGTGTATTGTAACAGTTCTGAGTAGTTTCATCATTGTTTCTGGAGGGTTACAGTTTCAGCCCCCAACTTTATCAATCACCCGTCCTAACTGCTCCCCAGTCTTTTACAGGCCTCTGGGAATCCCCCCCCTCATTCTCTCTCTAATTGGCAAAGCCCCCCCTGGGGCTCGCCAACCTGGCACCTGGGCACCCTGGCAGTGTCACCCACGCACCCGGCCAGTGCCTGGGCGGCACTGACATGGTGCCAGGCTGGCAGTATTAAAGTACCGGGGAGTGCCAGGGTAGCACCCTGCTCTGTCCCCGACCACCCGGGGGTATCCAATGGCCTGCTTGACCCCTGAGGTGCTGTCACGCTGGTCCATGTTCATGTGGACCAGTAGTAAACGGCGCCTTGGTGAGGTCTTGCAGGCACAGCTGTTGAAACCCAGGTGCCGGGTGAATCCGGTGCCCAGGTACTTTAATGAGCCATTTGGACCTCGTCCAGCAGAGCCCAATTTCGGGCTCTCGCGCGATTTACCCATTGCGCTGGATCCACGCCGGGCACAACGGTATCACTGAATCACACCCAAAATTCAGCGTGTATTCAAATTTTTCACTGAAGTCTAGTTTGTGAATGGTGTAATTTACCTAGACTCAAATTCAGGTAAGTAGAAGGAGGCTATTCTTTTAAGTCTATACCACCATTGAGCAACATAGCCCACCGACAGCATGTTTTAGACGATCACAGGTGGACTAACCACAGTCTTTTGTTAACCATTAAAATAATGATTCAAATGAGCGGACAGCCCCTGACTGCTGGATGATCTGACAGGCTTCAACATCAGCCCAGGTAGACAACTGCACAAATTCATAAACCATGAGAGGACATTGGACCCATAATGCTTCAAACCATAAAGGAAATAGAACATAGAACATACAGTGCAGAAGGAGGTCATTCGGCCCATTGAGTCTGCACTGTCCCACTTAAGCCCTCACTTCCACCCTATCCCCGTAACCCAATAACCCCTCCTAACCTTTTTGGTCACGAAGGACAATTTATGGCCAATCCACCTAACCTGCACGTCTTTGGACTGTGGGAGGAAACCGGAGCACCCGGAGGAAACCCACGCACACACGGGGAGGATGTGCTGACTCCACACAGACAGTGACCCAGTGGGGAATCGAACCTGGGATCCTGGCGCTGTGAAGCCACAGTGCTATCCACTTGTGCTGCCGAATGGGCAAATAAGACAGTTATACCAACAATGCATTCAAGCACATACACAATAAACTCTAAAGTGTATGGTCCAATGACATGATTGGATGTGTATAACAAAGTAACACTAAAAGGTTTATAGTAGTGAGTCTGCATAGGTAGATAATTCCCCATATGGAAGAGAGAAATTCAGAAAGCAGTTATGCCTTGTAATTCTTTAATAGCTAGTTGTAGAATCACTTGAACAAGCGACCAGGGAGTTTGTTGCCTGCCCAGTCTGTTGGCTGAGGAACAGTACATTTAGGGATCTAAAACACGAAGAACAGGAATAATAATCAGACACAATACTGAGCTTTCCAGCTACCAATTTGAGAAGTGAGATCTAAAGGGACCTTTTCAAAGGAATGACGCACTTCAGTTTTGGCATTTCATCTGGCAGTGTGGCATTGTGGATTATTGAGCAAAACTGCGTCAAAGGATATTCCTTAAAATGGTCCATGTTGGAACGAGATCCTGTTCTTTTTAACGTGGTTTTCGGGTTTTTTTCAAAAATGTGACCAACCAATTGGCAATTTTCCCACCACATGCAGCTCATCTGTGGTTTAAAAAGTACATCTTCGAAGCCTCAATCCTACAGGAACAATTATATTTCTATCCCGTGCACAAACTGGCAAGCAGATTTCAGCTGTTGTTGCACATTATTCCCTCATCCCAGCAGTTTCCCCATCTTCAGCCTTCTTTTAGATTTCCAAATCTCATGAAAGGCAGCATCTGAATTTACGTTTGGAGAATATTTTCTAGTGTGTGACATTTCTTCTTCTTGTGATGTGCATTCTGCAATCTACCATGAGTGTCCAAAGTTGATTTTCTGTGCTCAAAGACTGATTCAGCATTTTGAATTGATCAATTACATATAAAATTACAGGATTTTTTTTTTTCAAGCACAATTCCAATTTAAATTATTAAATTAACAGCATAGGAATGTGTGTTGCTGCTTGATGGGTCTACTTTGGAAAGCATTTGTTTGAGTTGCATTAAGTATAAGAGTTTTAAGAATAATCTTCAGCTTTTTTTATTTTAAAATGTGTGCTTTTCATTTCCAAATTTGGAGAACTCTACTAATCGTAGGGTGCATTTTCAATTCTGTGGTACGATGTTTAAAATCCCTGGCTCTTTTCTATTGAACAGCTGATAATTCAGGGTCACAGTCTCATGGTAAGGGGTCGGTCATTTAGCACTGAGATGAGGAGAACTTTCTGTCAGGGGTTAGCACTGCTGCCTCACAGAGCCAGGTGTCATATTATACACCAGTATATCATGGTGCAGACACACACTGATGGACACACAGTGGAACCAATCAACATACACAACACCACAGCCAATCACCAGTGAGAGCACATGCACTATAAAGACAGGGGGCATCAGAGTTCCCGCTCATTCGAGTAGGAGCACAGAGCTCACAGCCTGCAACACAGACATTCACCATGTGCTGAGTGCATCAACTGGTTCAGACAAGGCAAAGGTCTTTAGTTAAAGTTAGTATCGTATTTACCCACAGTTCAAGTCTGTTTAAATAGTTAACCTTTTAATAAAATAGTGTTGCACTACTTCAAGTGTTGGTGACCTGTATGTGATCCAGAACACCCAACACAGGGACCCGGGTTCGATTCCAATCTCAGGTAACTGCCTTTGTGGGATTTGCACATTCTTCCCGTGTCAGCGTGGGTTTACACCAGGTGCTCCGGTTTCCTCCCAGAGTCCAAGGATGTGCAGGTTAGGTGGATTGGCCATGGTAAATTGCCCCTTAGGGTGCGGTTGCAGGAATAGGGCAGGAGATTGGGCCTAGGTAGTGTGGTCATTTAAAGAGTCGGTGCAGACTCGATGGGCCGAATGGCCTCCTTCTGTACTGTAGGGATTCTATGATTCTACATGACATGCAACATGTTGCTGCTTGATTTAAGGTATTGGTTTCAAACAGATACTGGGGTGTGTTACTGAGGAAAGCTGTGTTCCAACTTGTACGGTTTTCCTATGAAGCGTACAATTGAGAAAGTGATTGCCGGCAAAGCATTTGGGATGTGAAGGGTTCTATATAAATGCAAGTCCTTTCTTTCTTCATGAGCACAACAGTTAGCTAGAAAATATTTTGTCAGCGAAATATTCTACCAAAGAATAAAAGCTGTCAGCAGTCAAGTGGTTAGAGAGAGGCTCCTCAGTGGGAAGAAATTTGAGAAGGAAGAGATTAATATCCAGCAGCATTAAAACTGGACCACTGGCTCCAGAACCTGCACACACACATCATGGAAGGAGGCACACACGACACTTCCAACATTGACAAAAGATTGATGGATCAAGCCGAAATGAGGGTTTGTAGTTTAACAGACACAATTATAGTTGGGGAACACGTTCTTCTCTGCACGTGTCAAGGATTTTACTACAACACTGAGAAACAAATGGGGGCAGCTGAGTAATGACAAATGTTTCATGGAGAATTTACAAGGGCATGGAAAATGACCAAGGCCCAATGAGATCAAAGCAGCGCACTGCAATAAATGGCAGGTGAAGTTTGGAACAATTCATATGGCTGCACAATATCTATCATATTCCAAAAGAGATTAACATAATTTCATTAAAAATGAGAGGAGTTTAGATAAACACTACCCTATTTAGCCCTCAGTGTAATTGCTTAAGTGTTGCACGTTGAGGAATTATAAGCAGAAGGTCTACTGTCGGCACATTAGACTTTGATTGCTTAACACATTCCTATGATAGTCTTCCGTTTTCTGCTTTAAAAGAGGCTCTTAAAATAAATGGGTTATTGGCTGCTTTCGACAGCAAAGGATTATGCAAACACATTAAGCATTTATCCGTCCATATTTCATAGAATTTACAGTGCAGAAGGAGGCCATTAAGCCCATCGAGTCTGCACCGGCTCTTGGAAAGAGCACCATACCCATACCTCCAGCCCACCCCATCACCCACTAACTCCACCCAACACTAACGGCAATTTTGGACACCAAGGGCAATTTAGCACGGCCAATCCACTTAATCTGCACATCTTTGGACTGTGGGAGGAAACCGGAGCACCCGGAGGAAACCCACGCACACACGGGAAGAACGTGCAGACTCCGCACAGACAGTGACCCAAGCCGGGAATCGAACCTGGGACCCTGGAGCTGTGAAGCAATTGTGCTAACCACTATGCTACCGTGCTGCCCATATTGTCAACAATAATTTCTAGACTGCCACATTCAAAAATTGCGCATCACTCGTCCGTTATTTGAATTATTTACTATTTCCTTCTGTTTATTCTTTGCCTGTTGCTCCTTGTTCAGATACTTTTGTCTTTAAAGGTGGTGAAAAGGAAACCCACCACGATGAATTTCATACAAATCACACCATGTCCTTTTGTGATGACTTTCGCATGAATGAAATTCGACATTTGAACCGTGAAATTTGATGGCCCTATGCCCATTCTACAGGTGTAAATGAGGCCGTTCAGGAGGCAATATGGTGGGAGGCATGTGTGCGTATTCTGTGTTGAGCTTGCCATATAGTTTAAGGCTAATCAGTATCCAGCCAGAGCGTGTGCTTGAGCAAGCATTTGGCCAATTAAATTGGACTGTAAGTTATTTTGTTCAGCTTCTCAGCAAAGATAACAAGTGATCTTTAAATGGAAGGTTGCAGGTTACAAGCAGAAAGGTAAGTTTCCCTTTGGCAGAGCCAGGTGGTCTGGGAGTGCTACTACCAGCTCCCTATTAAAATGTGGGCCCGTTGTCCTCTACCGCTTGTCCCCTTTTGTTTGCTTTCCTGCCCCACTAGCAGCTTGCAGCATTTCCTAACCGAGAGGGGAACACTCCAACGCAGGAACCAGAGAGCAGCCTCTGGGGCCATGAATTGTGCCCTGTATTTGGCCAGTCCTATCCCACTAAAGCCAGTGGACCAATTTACCGGCGTCCTGCGGCTGCCCTCATTAGCAGATGGTGCCCCAATTCAGAAGCAGTTCAATTTCCAAGTCCTGGCTTTCATCGATTAGCCCTTTGGTGGGCTTAGTAACAGAAAACAAAATTCGATCAACTCTCAAATATGCCATCCAGCTCTTTTACGGCAATTCACCCCTAACCCACTTGAGATTTGAGAGCTGTTAGCATTTATATTTAAGAAACTTTAATAGCTTCCGAAGGCGTGTGGATAATCTTGACAGTGGAACGAAAGCAGTGTAATTGGAATTAGATGCTGGTGTCTGCAGGGGTTTTGCTCACAGCAGTTTCATGTTCAGGTTAATAACATTTGCCTGGATGAATCCATTTACGTGGATATAACTAAAGTAAAGAAAAAATGTTACTTCTTTCCCTCAATGTAGTAAAGTGTGACTCCAGATTCAGAGCTCTGAATGAGGAAGAAATTTGGACAGTTCTGTACGACGGAACACTGAGATAACTGCACCTAATCATCTGATTCCTTGGGCGGGATTCTCCGTCGGCCGATGGTGGAATCGCGCAAAGCGATTAGGCAGAGAATTGGTTCCGAAATCACAGTGGGTGCCGATTTCACACCAAATTGCAATTCCATCGCCTTGACAGCGGCATCAATGCGTTCCAGCACGCATGTACAGTAAACACCATTTTGCATTTCATTAGCGGGTCCATCCCGGTATTCTCCACGGCCTCTGCGATTCTCCGCCTCCGATGGGCCGAGTCCCCGACGACGAGGTTCACTTGTGCTTTTCAAATCGTCAAACCGGCATCATGGCTGATGAGTGAAAGGGAGGGGTTACAGAAAGAGTCCAACATCACCATAGTTTGCTGATAGTTGTGCCGCTAGCTGAGGTGCGTCTGCCAGGGCCGGGGGGAGGGGGAGAGAAGATGGGAGTAGCCCGGAGGTGGGCTGTGAGGTCAGGGTGAGGAATTGAATAAACAAATGTGATATAAAATAGTTAGTTCAAATATTAGTTACAGTAATATGGATGTGATCAGTCTAATAGTGAGTTCACAGACAAAGGATTTCAGAAAGCATGGCAAGGAAGAGGGGAGGGGTGCCTGGTGGAGGAGGGGAAAAGGATGCTGGGTAACAAGAGGCCCAGGGTTAAGGAATGCGAAGGAATACGAAGTGAGCAAATCAGGATGTATGGCCAGGTCAGGAGGGGTATAGGATGACCTATGGGAATCGTGTATGTGAAACTTGATGCCATTTGATTGTATTTGTAGAGATTCCTTTGTCTCCAATAGCACTCGGTTCGGAAGACCCCAGGAGGCAGCTTGTGTTCTGGGTCTTTGTGAAGCGAGTCAGACTTGCAAGTTGGTTAAAAATAAATAATACTATGCCTACAAATCCATCTCGAGTTTTATTGAGCCCAGACTGATGGGTAAAGAAATTAATGTTTTGTCAAGGGTGGACGGGCATGGAGCACCATTGCCATGGTCTGCAAGGCAGCCATGCAGCTGTGCACGCCGCTGATTGCCCGCTGTGAACTTCGGGCCATAGGTCATGTAGATGTCTCCCTAGGGCACTCCTCTAGGTGCTCTGGCCCCAGCCAACCCATCAGCGGGATGGGCATGCTCCAGCAAAACCAATGCCACCTTGTTGGCTGGGATGAGTGCTTCTGGGGATTGTGATATGTATATGCGGCTGCAGCTTGTCAGCCTTTCGTGTGTCAATCATGGACCTGGCGAATCCCACACCGTTTTTCATTGGAACCAAATGTGTTCCATGTGGCACCGGTGCTAGCCCCTCCACAGTCGCTGAATTGGTCCAGGTTCGGCACCAGTTTTGCTGTCGTGAAAGTCCATGAATCCTGCCCCAGCTTAGGGCTGGATCCTCTGATTTTGAGGCTATGTTGGGAGGAAGTTTTACGATGAAAAAGTCTGTGCCGCCTCCGCACGATGCTCCGGCTGGTCATAAACGGCTGGAGAATTGTTGGGTCTGTGGCCGCGTATGCGCACGGCGATGACTTGCAGTGTTCGCGCCGTACAACATGGCGCCGTCCACGCACGGTCCTGGCTTGCCAAATTATGCCCCCCTGTACCCTGTTCACCACCCCCAGATCACCCCCCACCAGTACCCCCAGCCCCGCCGAGCCCCCCCCCCCCCCCCCCCCCCAGCCAGCGGAACGGCTCCCCCCCTCGACTGTGGCCACGCTGGACACAGTCCGCAGCCGCCACGCATGGTTGATGAAAATTCAGAGCACACATGTCCCACGCCGTCGGGAAGTCAGCCCATTGGGGGCGGAGCATCGGGGGAGGGTCTTCAGGTTGATTGATACAAATGATCTGGTAATTTCCAGTGGTTTGAAAGGAGAGTGTATAATCGAGACACAAACAAACCCCAGTAAACAAGTGCTGGTCAATCTCAGAGAGAATGAGGAAGAGCTCGTGGGACAAGCCATTGAAAATGTCACAGGCATTGTGTAGTTTGGTATCACCAAGTAGCTTAACATTCGGGAAATGGTAAGACATGGTTTGCATTTTCAAGAAATCTATTCACCACATTGGTCAACTTTAGCAATCTTTACTTTACAGCTCTGGAACGTAGCCTGATTGTGTTTCCCTTAAGCTACAGAGGCCAGTTGCAGGGATCGTGCAGACAGTACCATGCCCACAATAACACTAGCGTACAAATGTCCAGACTGTGACTTTCTGGAAAATGTTTGAATGGTTAATGGTGGCCTCCTGAAGCTCAGCAGCCATTTTCTCAGCAATTATGCACACGCAGAAACAAAAGCTAAAGGGCAGGATTTTCAGGCCTTTCCCACAGGCCGGATAGATATCTTCATTAAATATGCGCAGATCTTTACAGCAAAGAGTACAAATATATTTTTTAAAATCTTGATCTTTTACATATATTTTAAGGTTATATATATTTTGAAATATAGTTAAGATATATTTACTTGTAAAATGTTGCACTCTTATTGATTTCTTTGACCGATATCATCTTTTCTCCTCCATTTCAATGATTTGTTTGTGCTTCATGTACAGTTTGAAAACATGTAGCATATCAGCCAGTCAGTTTATTCTGTGCTGCTGTATCTTCTGAACTTATGTGTTATTTGCAGAGATTTATCATCTTCTTGGTCCTAGTTTCATTGATTTGTTAATGGTGATCCCTGATGGCCAGGCTGACTGAGGCAACATCGACCAGATAGACTAGATTGCCTGACAATAACCAGTGGTGGAGTCGTGTAAGATGATTTCAGTTCAATAAGGTTGGAATAGAGACCCCTTGTTGCGACCTGTATCCAAGACAATAGCCGAGGAGAGAATTAGGTTGAGGCATGACACCTCCCACAGTTGAATTGCCTGCTGACATTCCCTTTCAAGTCTCCCAAATAAATAATACTTGGTAAGGTGATGGACCATTAATTCACACGAGTCGAGTTGCAGAAGAGAACAGTGGTTTTAATAAGCTAAGAAGTATGCCAGCCTGCTGCTGCTCCCGCACTGAGAGCTGGCCACAGGTCTGCCAATTATATACCTCCACCGAGGGGCGGAGCCACAGGCGGAGCCAACAGAAGCATCAACACAACAACAGTAAGTAACAGTGAATAAGAACAACAGTGAACATATATACAGTGGTGGATAACAGTAGGACGAATAACGGTAAATATATATACAGTAGCAATATGTGGTTCACCACATTCACCCCCACTTTAAAACAAAAGTCCAGCGGGGGTGAAGTGGACTCACAGGTTGAGTCTGACGGGAGTCTTGATCTTCCGCTGTGATCGCCTCAGCCCCGGCTGCGGTGTGGGCACGGGTGTCGGGACCTTCGACTCCGGAAGCGTGTCGTCTGCAGATTCATCGCGATGTGTCACGGAGAGGGAGACAGTATAGGGGCGGTGGTAACGGCCCCAGGGAGGGCTGCCGGTGCCAAGCCCCGCCACATTCGAGTGTTGGTGATAGGCGGTGTAGGGGTGGGCGTGTTGGTGATGGTTGCTGGGGAACCTGCGGGTGCCAAATCCCAGAGGGAGGCTGTGTCCTGCCGTCCGTCGTGGTCTGCCACGTATGCATACTGTGGGGTTGCATGGAGGAGCTGAACACTCTCGACCAGGGGGTCGGAGTTATGGCTCCTCAGATGCTTCCTGAGGAGGACAGGCCCTGGTGTTGTCAGCCAGGACGGAAGCGAGACTTCCTGGGGAAGACAAACAAACGTTCGTGAGGGGTCTCGTTAGTGGCGGTGCAGAGAAGCGATCGGATGGAATGGAGCCCATCGGGAAGGACCTCCTGCCAGCGGGAGACTGGGAAACTTCTAGACCGTAGGGCAAGGAGGTCGGGCCTTCCAGACCGTCAAATTCTCCCTCTCCACCTGCCCGTTTTCCCGGGGTTATAGCTGGTAGTCCTGCTTGAGACAATGCCCTTACTAAGCAGGAACTGATGCAGCTCATTGCTCATAAAAGAGGAGCCCCGATCACTGTGGATGTAGATGGGGAAACCGAACAAGATGAAGGTGCTGTGTAGGGCCTTGATGACAGTTGCCGAGGTCATGTCAGGGCATGGGATGGCAAAGGGAAAACGGGAGTGCTCGTCAACGATGTTGAGGAAGTACACGTTACGGTCAGGGGAGGGGCCCTTTGAAATTGACGCTGAGGCGTTCAAAGGGGCGGGAGGCCTTCACCAGGTGAGCCCTGTCTGGCCGATAGAAGTGCGGCTTGCACTCCGCGCAGACATGGCAGTCCCTGGTCATGGTCCTTACCTCCTTGGTTGAGTAGGGCAGGTTGCGGGCCTTGATGAAATGGAGAAGCCGGGTGACCCCCGGATGACAGAGGTCATTGTGGATGGCCTGAGGTCGGTCTTCTTGCGCGCTGGCGCATGTACCGCGGGACAGGGCATCTGGGGGCTCATTGAGCTTCCCAGGATGATACAAGATATCGTAGTTATAGGTGAAGAGTTCTATCCTCCACCTCAAGATCTTGTCGTTCTTGATCTTGCCCCGCTGTGTGTTATTGAACATGAAGGCAACCAACCGTTGGTCAGTGAGGAGAGTGAATCTCCTGCCGGCCAGGTAATGCCTCCAATGTCGCACAGCTTCCACAATGGCTTGAGCTTCCTTCTCGACAGAGGAGTGTCGAATCTCGGAGGCATGGAGGGTACGGGAAAAGAAAGCCACGGGCCTTCTTGCCTGGTTGAGGGTAGCGGCCAGGGTAAAGTCCGACGCATCGCTCTCCACCTGAAATGGAATGGACTCGTCCACAGCGTGCATCATGGCCTTGGCAATGTCCGTCTTGATGTGGTCAAAGGCCAGGCGGGCCTCAGCCGTCAGGGGAAAAATGGTGGATTTAATAAGTGGATGGGCCTTGTCCGCATAATTGGGGACCTACTGGGCATAGTAGGAAAATAACCCCAGGCATCTCATCAGGGCCTTGGGGCAGTGGGGGAGGGGAAGTTGCAGGAGGGGGTGCATGCGATCGGGGTCGGGCCCTAAGACTCCGTTTTCCACGACATAGCCAAGGATGGCTAGTCGGGTTGTGCAGAAAACGCATTTCTCCTTGTTATAGGTCAAATTAAAGAGTTGGGCGGTGTGGAGGAATTTCTGGAGATTAGCGTCGTGGTCCTGCTGATCGTGGCTGCAGATGGTGACATTATCCAAATACGGGAACGTGGCCCGCAGCCCGTACTGGTCAACCATTCGATCCATCGTTCGTTGGAAGCCCGAGACCCCATTGGTGACGCCGAAGGGGACCCTGAGGAAGTGGTAGAGGTGGCCGTCTGCCTCGAAGGCAGTGCAGTGGCGGTCCTCCAGGCGGATAGGGAGCTGGTGGTACGCGGACTTCAAGTCTACCGTGGAGAAGACTCGGTAGTGCGTAATCTGGTTGACCATGTCAGATATGCGGGGAAGAGGGTACGCATCGAGTTGCGTGTGCCGGTTGATCATCTGACTGTAGCCGACGATCATCCGGTTCTTCTCCCCGGTCCTGATGACCACCACTTGGGCTCTCCAGGGGCTGTTACTGGTCTCAATGATCCCTTCCCGCAAGAGTCGCTGGACCTCCGACCTGATAAAGGCCTTGTCCTGAGCACTGTATTGTCTGCTCCTGGTGGCGACGGGCTTACAGTCGGGGCTGAGGTTCACAAAGAGCGAGGGAGGGGCGACCTTAAGGGTTGCGAGGCTACAGACGGTGAGAGGGGGCAGGGGTCCACCGAACTTCAGGGTCAGGCTTCGGAGGTTACACTGGAAATCCAGTCCTAATAAGAGGGGAGCGCAGAGATGGGGGAGGACGTAAAGCTTAAAGTTGGCGTATTCGACGCCCTGTATCACAAGGTTTGCGACACTGTAGCCCCGGATCTGCACGGTATTTGATCCGGAAGCAAGGGAGATTGTTTGGGACATGGGGAAAATCCGGAGGGAGCAGCGCCTTACCGTATTCGGATGGAGAAAGCTATCCGTGCTCCCGGAGTCGAAGAGGCAGGACATCTCATGCCCATTGACCCGGACGGCCATCATAGAGTTCTTGAGGTGATAGGGCCGGGACTGGTCGAGTGTAACTGAGCCGAGCTGCGGATGACTGGTCCGGTCGGCGGTAGCGGGGTGGTCCCAAAATGGCGACATCCATGAGTCGCACGTGATGGGCGGCGTCGAAGATGGCGGCCAAGATGGCGGCCCCCCACGGGTCGCACGTGGTGGACGTTGTTAAAGATGGCGGACAAAATGGTAGCCCCCACGGACTGCACGCGGTGGGTGATGCGTCAGAAGGGGGCGGTACCGGCAGGCACGATGCCACACTGCGGGATCTGTGAGCTTCAGGTCGGGCCTGGCAGGCTTTCGATTTGGGAACTTTAGGTCGGGCCAGGCAGATTTTGGCAAAATGCCCCTTCTTACCGCACTCTTTGCGGTCGCGTTCCGAGCTGTACAACGCTGCCTGGGGTGCTGGCCCTGGCCGCAGAAGTAGCAGAACGGCCACCTGGAGTTGGCGGGCAGCTGCGCGGCACAGGCGTGGACAGTTACAATTCCTGGCGAGTACCCTCAGTTTTAATAAGCTAAGAAGTATGCCAGCCTGCTGCTGCTCCCGCACTGAGAGCTGGCCACAGGTACGCCAATTATATACCTCCCCCGAGGGCCACAGGCGGAGCGAACAGAAGCATCAACACAACAACAGTAAGTAACAGTGAATAAGAACAACAGTGAACATATATACAGTGGTGGAAAACAGTAGGACGAATAACGAATAACGGTATATATATAGTAGCAATACGTGGTTCACCACATAAGGTACCAAAGGATAAGTGGTATCTGTTCATTTTTTTCTTCAGCAGGAGCCAATGCTCCCCATGTGTGTGGCTTGGATTAGTGTTAGGGTTAGGGTTATGTTAGGGTTAGGATTAGGGTTAGGGTTAGGAACTTGCAGGTGTTCAAGTGAAAAGAGGAGGGAGCAATATTGGAAGAGAAAGTCAACACAAAGGTGGAACAAAAAGAAAATCAAAGTTAACTTTAAAATGCAGTTGTTCCTTTAATTGAAGACTGACCTTAGGCACCACAGTGACATGAAAGGTTTCCATTCTTGTTCAAATGTGACCAATTGATCAATGCTATGTAAGGTCTGTTGCCGTTTGCCCGGTTGTGTTAGTCTAGATTAGGGGAGGCAGTGACAAAGTGGTAATGCCACTTGATTTGTAATCCAGAGGCACAGGAAAATGCTCCGAGGACAAGGTTTCAAATCTCATCACAGCAGCTGGTGGAATTGAAATTCAATGTATAAACATCTGGATTTAAAAACTAGCCTCAGTGCTGGCGCCTCTGAACCCACTGTCAACTATCATAAAAACCCGTCTGATTCACTAATTCCCTTTAGCGAAAGAAATCTACCGTCCTTACCTGGTCTGGCCTACACGTGACACTAGATCCGCAGCAATATAGTTGACTCTTAACTGCCCTGCGAAATGGTCAACCACTCAGTGGACACAGCCCCTACAAAGCCTAAAATGAATGAACCCCCTAACAGTACTGCGGATGTACTTACACCACATTGGACTGAAGCGGTTCAAGAAGGTCGCTGGCCACACTTCTCACAGACAATTAGAAATGGTCAATAAATGCTGGTCTAGCCAGTGACGCCCATATCCCATGACGAATCCATTTTTTAAAAAGCTTGTGCAAAAACAGTGGTACCTCATTGTCCATCTGTCACACACAATAATCAATTCCATTGTTTGCAGTCAATATTGAGCAGGATGTTTTTTTAAATTCTTTTGCAGGGTGCAGGCATTGCAGGTTAGGCCAACATTTGTTGGTCCATCCTTAATTGCCCTTGAGAAGGTGACGGTGAACCACCACAATGTGCTGTAGGCACACTCAAGGTGCAGTTAGGGAGGGAGTTCCAGGGTTTTGACCTAACGACGGTGAAGGAACAGTGATACAGTTCCAAGTCAGAGTGGCAAGTGGCTTGGAGGGGAACTTGCAGGTAGTGGGTGTTCCTGTGCATTGTGATAGCACCCAAGGCAACCCGTGTGATAGCACCCAAGACAAATTTCTATCCCTTCATGTTTATTTGTTTTCAATCATGGATTAGGATTTAAAACTTTACTGGAATCGTGCCCATAAATAAAATGTAATTCAAATCCATCTCTGTGCACATAGGAATCCACACTGAGCGAAGATTCCAGTCCGCGAAGTGGAAGTCCCAGAACTCTAAGTAGTTCAGCTACTGAATCACGAGCGACACCAACTTTGTCTCTGTCCTCTGATGAAGTAAGTGTTCTTAATTTGGATGATCCGCTATTTTGTGCTTTATTTTTATGCTTCTTTTTCTCAATTGTTGGTTGTTTTTTCTCCTCCTCTACGAGTTATGGTTCCTTGGTCATCCTTCAGTTCTGCATTTGCAGGAGCTACTGAGCCCAAGCATTCAAGCACTGGTGGGCGGGATTCTCCCATCCGGCGGCAGAGTGTCCACGCTGCCGTAAACGCTGTTGCGTTTTACGACGGTGTGAACGGGCCGCTGCCAGGAGTAATTCTGGCCCCCATAGGGGTTTGTGCCGCTCCAGCTGCCGATCCCGGTGAGAACTGTGCGCCGCGGGAACCGCGCATGCGCAGTGGCCTCCTTCAATGCACCGGCCCCAACGCAACATGGCGCAGGACTACAGGGGCCGCCGCGTAGGAATGGAGGCCCCCAGCCACAGAGGCCGGCCCGTCGATCGGTGGCCCCCCTGGGGTTGGACCTCCCCAACCCCCCCCCCCCACAGGCAGCCACCCGACCCTTCAACGCCAAGGTCCCGCCGGCTCAGAGCAGGTTAGGACTGCGGCAGCGGGACTCGGTTCTTTTCTTATGGCCGTTCGGCCCATCTGGGCCGGAGAATCGGCAGGCCAGCCACGTAGAGCGGCCCACGACCGGCGCCGTGCCAACCACGCCGGCGCCGATTCGCCACTCTGCGGAGAATCGCGTGCCGGCATCGGGACGGCGTGGCCCCAGTCATGGGGATTCTCCGGCCTGGTCCAGGGCTGGGAGAACTCTGTCCCACATCAATTGGGAAACCTAGGGCTTCCCACCGACGGTCTCGTCGATGTTTATGGGGTTTTGCTTGCCCGCATGGGGAGGGAGGGGTTGCCATCGATGGGACTGGAAGATCCCACCGGTGGCAAGGGCTGGAAGATTTCAGCCCTGGTATTGAGTGTTGGCAACTACTCAACAATTGAGGGTCATTTCAGTCAAGCTTAATTCTTACTTCAGCTCAATTGCAAAGACAGAGTGAATATGATTTTCCCTCTCAGCTGGGGGAAACAGGGTCGCGATTGTTTCCTGGTCCTAAACCTGCCTCTGAGATAAGACAATCACTCATGACGATTTTCATGGAGGCGGCCCCTTCATTTGTTAGGAGACGAGCTCAGTGTCAAATTAAGGATGGTGGGTGGGCTCGCAAGGCTGAAGAGTCAGTCAGAGGTCTTCTAATTTGAAAGGAGCTGCATAGAGTGGAAGTAAGCTCTTCAAGATGGAGTCATTGCCTCTATAAAATATTTTTGACGTATAAGCTAAAAATGGATCTTGCAGTCAGGCCACCACTGTTGGGGGGTGGGGGGAGAGAGTGGGGAGTGAGGAAATGGAAAAGGAACCCTTCTATAAGGAACACAGGAAACCAGAGTGGGCCTCTAGACCTGCCTGGAGTACTAGGCCTCTGTCTTGCTGTCAGGAGGCCGTTGGAGTGCATTGGGTTCACAACTGTGTTAATAAGTGAATTGTAGACCATGATGTATCGATGACATCTAAAGTCATGTGTTAGATATTCGGGAGAGAGGATGGAACAGTCTGTACTCATGAAATGAAAATTGCTTATTGTCACGAGTAGGCTTCAATGAAGTTACTGTGAAAAGCCCCTAGTCGCCACATTCCGGCACCTGTTCGGGGAGGCTGGTACGGGAATTGAACCGTGCTGCTGGCCTGCCTTGGTCTGCTTTAAAAGCCAGCAATTTAGCCCAGTGTGCTAAACCATTCCACTTCCAAAACCCTAAGTTGTATGCAGTGTTAATAAACCACTTTGAAACCAGTACTAGAGTAAGACTACAGTCTCTAGATAAGATATGCCGTGCATACCGGAAGCCAGCAACCCTGCCACCAGTATATGAAACATGGTAGTGGCGGTGATGACACCAATCTAATCAAGTGGCATTGACGGGAGCACAGGAAGAAAGTGCAGGAAAATCTGGTACACGGAATAATCTACAAATTTATCAAAGAAAGAGACAAACTAGAAATTGCTAACGATGTCTATACCAGGTGAGTTTTTACTGACCCCACCCCTCCAGTTCAAAGGTCTTGGGGGCCCGTAGAGAGGCCAGAAATGGGAGTTATGGGAGAAACACTTCCTCCAATATCAAGCAGCACTGTGCTTTCATACTAAATAGTAGAAGCAACAGGTGAGTTCATTCATTTCTGCCATGCGACTGGTCACTGACGATGTACTCTTTAAGAGAGGAGGGCCGGGATTTTCCGGCCATTCGCTGGCGGCGAGATTCTCTGCTCCCACTGGCAGCACACTCCACCCCACCCCCTCCCCCACCCCGTGGGTTTCGCGGCAGCATGGTGTGGCTTAAATGGAAAATCTGATTGACACCGGTGGGAGCAAAGAATCCTGCCACCATCTGTCATAATATACACCAGTATATCATGGTGCAGCCACACACTGATGGACACACAGTGGGGCCAATCAACACACACAACACCGCAGCCAATCACCAGTGAGAGCACACGCACCATAAAGACGGGGGGCATTAGAGTTCCCGCTCATTCGAGTTGTAGCCAGCAAGGAGGACAGAGCTCACAGCCTGCAACACAGACATTCACCATGTGCTGAGTGCATCGACTGGTTAGGACAAGGCAAAGGTCTTTAGTTAAAGTTAGTATCGTATTAGCCAACAGTCTAAGTAAGTTTAAACAGTTAGTGATTCAATAAAATAGTGTTGCACTATTTCAAGTGTTGGTGACCTGTATGTGATCCAGTGCACCCAACACATCATGATACAAGGAGTGGTGGGATACTAGCACTGCTTAGACCTGCCTGCAAGTGATCTGCCTTCTACCAGCATTCCGTCATCCTGTGACATGGACAACATCAGCCCGCCACCGCCGCTCCGCATCACCGGCAACCTCGGGGCCAACTGGAAGATTTTCAAACAGCGCCTCTAGCTCTTCCTCGGAGCCACGGATAGGGAGGGCGTCTCGGACACCAGAACGATTGCTCTTCTCCTCTCCACAGCCGGGGACCATGCCATCCACATTTTCAACTCTCTCACCTTTGCAGATGATGAAGACAAGACGAAGTTCAAGACGGTCCTCCTGAAGTTTGACACTCACTACAGCGTAGAGGTGAATGAAAGTTTTGAACGCTACGTGTTCCAGCAGCATTTGCAGGGTAAGGGTGAACCTTTCCAATCCTTTCTTACACACCTCCGCATCCTTGTGCAATCTTGCAGCTACGGGCCCACCTCCGACTCCATGATACGTGAGCAGATCGTTTTCAGTGTTCAGTCGGACCCCCTACGTCAGCAGCTCCTCAAAGTAAAGCAACTCACCCTAGCGACCGCCATCGAGACCTGTGTCTTACATGAAAACGCCACGAGTCGGTATTCCCATATACAAGCGGCTGAAACGGCGCGGCAAGGTCCCCATGAGGCGGAACGGGTCCAAGTGATTGAGCACCTCCAGGGCCTCAGCCTGGATGAGGGTGGCCATTTTGCGCGCTTTTCGCGGACTCCCGCGCATGTACGCACCAAACGAGGGGACGGCGACATTGACGAACATAATGCGCAGGTGTTCACCATGCACGACCGCACCGCGCATGCGCAGTGGCGCAGCGAACGTGCTGACGTCACGACGTGCGGCAACTGTGGCTCCGCCCATTTAAAGTGGCAATGCCCCGCAAAATCTCGACAATGTCTTCGATGTGGAAGACTTGGCCACTATGCTGCCTGCTGTCGAGCAGTTCAGCCTGCCAACTCATATCGTTTCAGCCAGCCACGCAGGAATGTTCGGGCAATTCAACCCACGGTCACCGAGTCCGATGCGGACCTCCCACACAGCAGTGACACCGAGGACCCGAAGGCGCCTTTTCGGTCGGTGTCGTAACGAAAAACAGGCTGTCCCCGAAGCAAAGACACCAGCCGCTGTTGGTATACAGCATCGATCCAGACGATGAGTGGTGTGCCACCCTGACGGTCAACCAGAATTAATTTCCCACCTCAAAGACTTAATTTGTGAACTTTGTGGACTTATGGACTTTCTGATTTGTTCTGTTCTTCCGTTTAATCGTTCAAGTGGTTTGTATATAGTATTCATCTCGTTATTCTTGTGACACACAGTTTTTCTGCACCAGGCACCTTCCCATGTAAATAGCTTAGTTTTTATGTACATAGTCCTGTAAATATTTTGCACACACATAGTCAGGAACATTCACCACACTATTTCTTGCCACGCAGGTACATTTTTTATAAAAGGGGGGATGTCATAATATCATGATGCAGACACACACTGATGGACACACAGTGGGACCAATCAACACACACAACACCGCAGCCAATCACCAGTGAGAGCACATGCACTATAAAGACAGGGGGCATCAGAGTTCCCGCTCATTCGAGTTGCAGCTAGCTAGGAGGACAGAGCTCACAGCCTGCAACACAGACATTCACATTGTGCTGAGTGCATTGACTGGTTAGGACAAGGCAAAGGTCTTTAGTTAAAGCTAGTATCGTATTAACCCACAGTCTAAGTAAGTTTAAACAGGTAATGATTCAATAAAATAGTGTTGCACTATTTCAAGTGTTGGTGACCTGTATGTGATCCAGAACACCCAACACATCACCATCGAATGGCACGCTGCCTCCTGCTGCAGAGAAACACACGGCTGGGAGACCAGAGAATCCTGCAGAGGGTTGAAAAGGCCTCTGCAGACTTCAACATAATCCTCAAAGTCTTTGACGTGTATTTTAGCTTGTGATAGAGCAAGCTCATTTTAAATAAAGTTCCCAAAGACCAGTGCAACCAGTTGAAATATTTCTTACTGGCCTATATTGCCTAGCTAGCTCTTGTGGACATGTTGCATTGAAGGAGCTTATTCGTGACCACATTTTCATCAACGTCATTGATAAAAGACAATCTCACTCTGGATCAAGCAGTTCAATATGTGAGGTAGGCCAAATGTAGAAAGGTTAGTCGGGCTATAATCCTTCGCAACACCGAGGCGCTAAATGATGGCGTTAACTGGTTAGGCCCAAGGACAACAGTCCCACCCACTCAAAGTCCGCGGAAATGGTCAAACGGGCAGGAACCACCACAGCAGTCATTTTGAGATGATTATGTTGTGGTTCAAAGAAACAATGTAGATGCCAAGCTTGCCCAACAGGGGAAGCAGAGTGCTTTCAGTGCGATTCAACCGGAAAAAAACGATGTGCAGTTTTGGTATAATTTCCCGGGATGTTTCTCAGTGTCTGTGGTGCCAATAAACGGCCCACAATTCAATGGCACTTGGCCGCTTTTTTGGCTTTACAGCAGGGAAGGCGGCCCACAAATCGGGACACCATTTTGGAAGACTGCACCGATCTTCCACCCGTCCCCCCCCTAACAGACCCACCCCATTTACAATTTACAATCCCCCCAACCTTAGGGAGCCCCCCCCCCCCCAGGCCTGATCCCTGGCAGTGCCAACCTGGACACCCTGGCAATGCCAGCCTGGCACCCTGATAGTGCCACCATGGCACACTGGCCAGGGTGGCACTGCCAGGGTGTCAGGCTGGCAGCACCGGATGCCAGAGGGAGTGCCAGTGTGCTACCCTGTCCTGTCCCGACCACCTGGGGGGGCCTTAAATGGCCTGGGAGACTCCCCCAGGTGCCATTATCACAAATATGGACCAGTACAAATGGCACAGTTGCTAGGCCTCAGGTGTCAGAAGAATCCGGCGAGCACATATTTCAATTAGCCCAATGGCTCATTTAAATAAAAACAGAAAGTACTGGACAATCTCAGCAGTCAGACACCATCTGTGGAGAGAAAAGGGAGCCAATGTTTTGAGTCTGGATGACTCGCTGTCATTTAAATATGCTGATCTGGATCACCCCCAGTGAGGGTAAGATCCAGATCGCGATGTCTCACGAGACTCCGTTAAATCTCATGAGACGTTTCGAGCGTCACGAATCTTGAGAGAGGTCTCGCGCGAGATTCAGTGGCCTCGTCCCGACACTAAGTTGAGGAATATCGTCCTTGATATTTCAAGTGCTTCTGCAAAGTCCAAGTACTTTAATAGAGGAGGAAGAGATTATGAGAAACACTCCATCCAAGAAACTGGAAATAATGACAGACGTGGAATTACAAAGTTTCTTGGGGAAGTAAACGGACTCAGGACTCTCGGTCAGTTATAGTGCAAGTTAAAGGCTTTGATGCCAACTTTAAATATGACATAAAGCTGGCATTAGCATACTCACTGACCATCCGGACTGGCTTCAATCGATACACCTCCATCCATCAGGTATTAAATTGCAAGGTTTAGGTGGCACAAACTTTCCAATAATGTTTAGCTAAATGCCCGTCTTTGCTACAAGGAGTGACAGATTATTGATTCCCTCTATGTTGTTCACAATCAACACACATCCTTATTGGGTGGAGATGTTGGCGTCCTACTGGGTATTCTGGAAAAACCTGCATTTGGACAACTGGATGCCTTTCATGGAAGAATATCCAAAGTTCAATGTAAAACCTGTGTGGGTTTTCAGTTTTTCGCAGCTGGGAAGGTTTATTCATTGAGCAGCAATTTCATTTTCATCACAGAGGCATCATCCACTAAAACCGGGGCATATGTTGAGGTTGTGGATCCCCCAGTTCTTTACGAAGCTAGGCCAGTGATGATAAATACAGAAGGCACTGCAGAAGACAACGGCTATCCACAGGAAGACCCTCTCACCCTGGATTGGCTCTTTCGTGAATCAAGTAATGAGGAAAAGAACATTGTAGCATCGAGAGATTATTGGAAGGTGAGGTCCAATGGATTGGTATATTATTCCAATCTACAGCTGGACTATATGACGTCGCTGTTGTCTTTTTTCTGAGGAGTCAGCTGTGTTTAGTGTGGCATGGCTGCTATATTCAGATCTTCGCACCATAGAACCCATCAATGCAATGCATTGTCTACTGCTGGATAGCCATGAAGAGTTGTCAAGAGAGAACAATATGCTTGACTCCATGCTGGAGTCCATAGAGGATCTCACGGCCAGAGAATTGGTAGCACCTATTGTCTTGGGTGAAAGTAAGTTGAAGCCCACACTTCAGCCCCAGCTGAAAACCCTCTTCCCTCTCGAGCCTTCCTTCACAGCAGAAGCCGAGGCAGAATCTTCAGAACGTCCGCAGCTTCAGAATCGTGAGGAGGAACTTCATCTTCCTATCATCACATTGTTTGAAACATTGATTGCCTTATTTTCTTACCCTCAAAACTTTTCCCATTGCCCACGGTGGAACAGCTTCACACAGAGAAAGGTCCACTGTGTCGGGGCCACGTTTCTCAAGACCTGCACCTGCGCCAATCTCGTTTTCTGTCCAATGCTGGATTCGCCACTGCCCCCCGCCGGTAGCGGAGTTCCCGATGTGGCAGAGAATCCAGCCCACGATCACAGATTTTCACATCATACAATTTTTGTTCTATATTGTCCTTGACCTACTTGTTTAGCCATGGATGTTTTTACCCCTCTTACCATCTGGAATGATGGTACCCATTTGGTTAGATCGGGCCAATGATATGTGAGCATTTTGAACAGATTTTATTAATTTATGGCAGAACTGACCCATTTATTCTGCAAATAGATATACGTAAGCAATAACTGTGCAATCCAGATTATTTGGATTGTTAATCTCAAACCTATCAACATGTACATTCCTAAGCAGGATAGCTTTGCATCAGTATTGGTGCTATGAACTTGTACCACTTTGCATTTTGAATGGGATGAATGATGTTTAAGACACTTGTGAGACAGATCGTTGGATCCCACACATTGGAATGAAGCTCAGAGAGACGGTAATTATCCCACGGCCAAGGTCATGATGGGCACTGCAGAGGATTGAATTTATTATTAATTAACAGTTTGTTTGTAATTTGGAGATGCAACACCTTGTTTCTGGTAATGTTTTTCCAGAATAGGTAGGCACTGTGGTGTTCGCCACTTATTAGTCAGTACAAACTGGTCAAAGGCCATAAATCTAACGAGGATTCAAATGCCAGGGTGAAGTCATTCTGGACTCAACCTTCTCCCCACCTAATTATTGCATATCTTGCAGCAACTTCATGTTGGCGTAGGAAGAATATTTTGTACTAATTTCTTTAATTCATCGGTCTTGTGGGTGGCACAATGGTTAGCACTGCTGCCTCACAGCGCTGAGAACCCATATTCGAACCCCGTCCTGGGTCACTGTCTGTATGGAGTTTGCACATTCTCCCCGTGTCTGTGTGGGTCTTGTCATGATCTGCAGGCACACACACACACACACACACACGCACATAATGATATACAGACAAGCAGCTAATGGACACAGAGACAGGACATGACCAATAAGCAGGCAGGACACTCAGGGGTAGGATATGACTATAAAAGACACGAGGCACTCACACTCCGCCTCTTTCCACTGATGAACATCTAGAGAGTCAGTCAAGGATGTTGTTACAATCTCACACCTCCACCACGTGGCTAAGAGCTAGTCTGGTTCAGTCAGACAGAGTAACCACACTTAAGTTAGCAGAGTCAAACTTACGGAGAACTGTGCTAACCTAGCTATTAGTTCAATAAACCTGATTGAACTAACTTCAAGGTCTG
This sequence comes from Scyliorhinus torazame, assembly GCF_047496885.1. Classification (NCBI taxonomy): domain Eukaryota; kingdom Metazoa; phylum Chordata; class Chondrichthyes; order Carcharhiniformes; family Scyliorhinidae; genus Scyliorhinus; species Scyliorhinus torazame. The sequence continues at coordinate 103,639,196 of NC_092727.1, forward strand.
GAGTATCTTTCTGATCTAAGCTGCATCCAGTTGCAGCCAGTGTTAGACCAGTGTACCTAATACGACAGGTCTCACCCCAAAAGATGTGCAGGATAGGTGGATTGGCCACGCTATATTGCCCCTAAATTGGAAAAGAAAAGATTTGGGCACGCTAAAAAAAAAAATTATAATTCATTGGGATTGTTTGCATAGCATTTGACCAAATATGGATGAGAACATACCAGAGGAAAAAGAGGTTGTGAACTGTAGTGTCATTCTTCAACTTTATCATTCAAAGATTTTAAAAATAAGGATGATGAGTACTGTTACCTTTCTGTTTTGGGTCACATTTATTATCATCATTCAAAATAAAATCAGGTCACCTCAGTCCAATTGCAACTATTTAAGTTGCAGACTATTTGCATAATCCTATCATGTTCCATAATACGACATCCATTGAATTGTGTAAAAAACATATTACACCAGCATTTCAGAATTGATTCTATTTTAAAATATACACGCCTTAAAAACAGAGCTGGAATAACAAGCTCATTAGATATTTGTATTGACAGATACTTTTGTAGTTCGCTTTTGTATGCCATTCGACACCCGAGCAACATAGTTTTAAAGTTCCTTTGTCCTCAACAAATGTCTTTACCAGATTGTAATATCTAGTAATTGTGTCCCATTTGTTTTATCCACCAGTTTCTTGATGAAGGGCAGCCCTATTGCCTTGTTTCAACTTGGACAACTCAGCAAGTCTGCCAGTGGCTAATTGGGTTGAACATGGATCACTGCGTATCAGAATTCACTGCTGGCAATATTGATGGAGAACAATTATTACACTTGGATGGAAGTAAACTGAAGGCAAGTTAGGGGAAGTAAAGATGAAAGTGTTTTTTATTTGCAACAAGGATGATTTGCAATGTAGTTGTGATCTGCATATGTATGGTCTTCTGCTCAGTTCCCAGCATTTCGTGATTTTGCTCTTTCCACGTCAGTGGCTCATAGAAGCTTTCCATTTTCAACTTCACTGAACAACATGCTAGGAAAAGAAATGTTTGATATGGTTTCCTGTTGCCTACTTCAGGTATGCTGAAAGGAAACACAAGTCCTCTTCCCAAAGGATTCTCCGCCTACAAGAAGCCAATTGCTCTCAGGTTCTAGCTCTTCTGCCATTATTACCGAACATTCCCTGGTTCCACCATTGGATGTGACTCATAACTCTAAGCATGGGACCTTTACTTGGGTCTGGGGTAACTTTAAAAAGGGCAGCAACGACCACCCCAACATCTCAAACGACCCCACTATGCTATTAGTAATGACAATGCATAAAATTTCAAGTTAACTTGTACTTTGATGAGTCACGAGACACTACTAAGCAGGGTGATAATTCCACAGGCATAAATATTACAATTTAGAAGAGTTGAACATCTTGTGACAGTTTTTAGTTTCATACATGTGGGATATTAGACACAATGCCTAATCCGTTCAACATAGTGAAGAAATATTTAAGACAGCCAATGTTAGAAGCGACAAAGATAATATTTTAGGTATATAGAATGAAAGAAAATATCTATTTTTTTCTGATCATAGTTGAATCAATGGTACATCAACCTCAGTGAGTACCTTCACGGTGGGGCACAAAGAGAATCTCATATCTTTCTTTACCTGATGAAAATTACATTTATCTTTAGACCCAGTACAGTGTATGGCTGTTTCTCAAACAACTCAAGGATAATAGTTGGCATTGAGGAGGCTTCAAAGTTGGAACAAAATTGTCATAGATGGTGAGAACACAGCTCACTTATATAAAGCCATTTAAGCACTGAGATACTGCAATCTAATTTCACATATGATCTAAAGAAAACTACAGTTACCTCTTTTTTCAATAAAAGTAGTACCTGTAAAAGTTCTGGACCTAGATACAGAGTCGGTTATGGAGGGACACAGCAGTTCTGTGAGAAACTCTGATGGCCTGACTGTCTGTGGGTTTTATAACACCTGGGGGATCATCAGCGTTCAAGCAAAATAAATGGCAACAAAAATGTGAGAAAAAACATGAACAACTCCCCGCTCTGACCTAGAAACCTTCCCCCCCACTGAGCACTAAGTGGTAGATTGCACAAATGTTTAGCACTTGAGCTGACCCAACCTCGCCCTGACCCCCAATCCATTTTCCTGGGTTGGCTTTAATGTCATATGCAGGGAGAGTTTCCTCCTATTCAATGAGCCTCAATATGTGCCACAAGATTTTCCTCAGTGGCAATGGTAATGGAGGGGAGCAAGGGAACTCTGTCAGAAATCCTGATAGCTTACCTTCTGTCCATTCCTCTACAGAGCTGAGGTCTGTTCTGCAGCGGATCGGATAGAAGGACAGGCTATCATGATTTCTGACAGAGTTGCCCTGATCCCATCCATCACAATTGCAACTGAGGAAAACCTTGTAGTACATCATGAGGCTCATTGAATAGGAGGGTTATATCAACCTGGATAGAAGATTTGCGTTGTGGTTAATGGTGGAGGATGGCAGATAGTGATGTTCCCCAAGGATCAATACTGGGACTACTTAGTGTCCAAGAATGTGCAGGTTAAGTTATGGGTTGACAAGGATAGGGCAGGGTGGACGTGGGAATGGACAAGGGTATAGTGCTCTATCGAAGGGTCAGTGCAGATGCGATGGGTCAAATGGCCTCCTTCTGCACTGCAGGGATTCTATGAGAGAAACAACCCTGTCTCTGTCTCAAATGGGCAATCTCTGTTTGTTAAACAGTGGCCCCTAATTCTGGATTCTCAATCAAGCGGAAGCATTCTTTCCACATCCACCCTGTCAAGCCCCCTCAGGACCTTATCCATTTCAATCAAGCCACCTGTTACCCGTCAAAACTCCAGCAATGCAAGCCTAGCCTGTCCAATCTTTCCTCATAAGGCTCATCCATTCCTGGTATTAGTCTAGAATAGAAAAGCATTAGTGATGGGAGACTCAGTGTTTAGGGGAGTGGATAGGAGATTCTGTGGTCGCGAACGAGACTCCTGGAAGGTATGTTGCTTCCCGGGTGCCAGGGCCAGGGATGTCTCGGATCGAGTCTACAGGATTCTTAAGTGGAGGGGGAGCAAGCAGAAGTCGTGGTGCACATAGGCACCAACGACATAGCTAAGAAAAGGGATGAGGGTCTAAAAAGTGATTTTAGGGAGTTAGGTTGGAAGCTAAAGAGCAGGACAAGCAGAGTAGTGATCTCAGGATTGCTACCGGTGCCACATGCAAGTGAGGCAAGGAACAGAGAGTGAGTGCAGCTGAACATGTGGCTACAGGGCTGGCGCAGGAGGGAAGGCTTCAGATATGTGGATCATTGGGATATCTTCTGAAGAACGTGGGGCCTGTACATGAAGGACGGATTGCACCTAAACTGGAGGGGCACCAATATCCTGGGTGGGAGGTTTGCTCGAGCTCTTCGGGAGGGTTTAAACTAGTTTGGCAGGGGGATGGGAACTAGAGCTATGGATCAGAGGATAGGGTAGCTGTTGAACAGGCAGAAATAGTATGCAGCAAGTCTGTGAGGAAGCTTAGACAGTTGATAGGGCAAAGTTGCACTCAGTGGAATGTGTTAAAGTGTGTCTGTTTCATTGAAAGGAGTGTTAGGAATAAGGGAGATGAACTTAGAGCATGGATCAGTACTTGGAACTACGATGTTGTGGCCATTACGGAGACATGGATTTCACAGGGGCATGAATGGTTGTAAGATGTTCCGAAGTTTAGATGTCTTCAGAAGAATAGAGAGGGAGATAAAAGAGGAAGGGGAGTGGCACTGTTAATTAGGGAGTGCGCCACACCTGCAGAAAAGGGGGTAGTTGAGGAGGGTTTGTCTATTGAGTCAGTATGGGTGGAAGTCAGAAACAAGAAAGGAGCAGTCACTTTATTGGGTGTTTTCTACAGACCCCCCAATAGCAGCCGGGAGATAGAGGAACCTATTAGGCGGCAGATCTTGGAAAAGTGCAGAAGTAACAGAGTTGTTGTCATGGGTGACTTCAACTTCCCTAATATTGACTGGAACCTCCTTAGTGCAAATGGTTTGGATGGAGCAAATTTTGTCAAGTGTGTACAGGAAGGATTCCTGACTCAATATGTCGATAGGCCGACTAGGGCTGAGGCCATATTGGACTTGGTGCTCAGCAACGATCCAGGCCGGGTGTCAGATGTCTCGGTGGGAGAGCATTTCGGTGGCAGTGACCACAACTCCTTGACCTTTACCATAGTCATGGAGAGGGATAGGAACAGACAGTATGGGAAGGTATTTAATTGGGGGAGGGGAAATTATACTGCTATTAGACAGGGGCTGAGGAGCATGAAGTGGGAACAATTGTTCTTGGGGAAATGCACAACAGTAATGTGGGGGTTGTTTAAGGAGCACTTGCTGCGAGTGCTGGATAGTTTTGTCCCACTGAGACGAGGAAGGAATGGTCAGGTGAAGGAGTCCTGGATGACAAGTGAAGTGGAGCTTCTAGTCAAGAGGAAGAAGGAAGCTTACGTAAGGTTGAGGAAGCAAGGATCTGACTCGGCTCTAGAGGGTTACAAGGTAGCCAGGAAGGAACTCAAAAATGGACTGAGGAGAGCTAGAAGGGGGAATGAAAAAGCCCTGGCGGGAAGGATTAGGGAAAACCCCAAGGCGTTCTACACTTACGTGAGAAATAAGAGGATGATCAGAGTGAGAGTAGGGCCGATCAAGGATAGTGAAGGGAACTTGTGCCTCGAGTCTGAGGAGATGGGGGAGGCCCTAAATGAATATTTTGCTTCAGTATTCACTAGAGAGAGGGACCTTGTTGCTCATGAGAACAGTGTGAACCAAGTTAATGGACTCAAACAGGTTGATATTAAGAAGGAGGATCTGCTGGAAATTTTGAAAAGCATCAGGATAGATAAGTCCCCTGGGCCTGACAAGATATACCCAAGGCTACTACGGGAAGTGAGGGAGGAGATTGCTGCATCGTTGGCAATGATCTTTGCGTCCTCACTCTCCACTGGAGTAGTACCGGAAGATTGGAGGGAGGCAAATGTTGTTCCCCTGTTCAAGAAAGGGAATAGGGAAATCCGTGGGAATTACAGACCCATAAGTCTTATGGCTGTGGTGAGCAAAATATTTGAGAAGATTCTGAGAGATAGGGTTTATGATTATTTAGGAAAACATAGTTTGATTAAAGATAGTCAGCATGGCTTTGTGATGGGCAGGTCATGTCTCACAGGCCTTATTGAATTATTTGAGGATGTGACTAGACACATTGATGAAGGTCGGGCCGTGGATGTGATGTATATGGATTTCAGTAAGGCATTTGATCAGGTTCCCCATGGTAGGCTCATTCAGAAAGTTAGGGGGCATGGGATACAGGGAAATTTGGCTGTCTGGATACAGAATTGGCTGGCCAAAAGAAGACAACGAGAGGTAGTGGATGGAAAGTATTCCGCCTGGAGGTCGGTGACCAGTGGTGTCCCACAAGGATCTGTTCTCGGACCTCTGCTCTTTGTGGTTTTTATAAATGACTTGGATGAGGAAGTGGAAGGGTGGATTAGTAAGTTTGCCGATGACACAAATGTTGGGGGAGCTGCAGATAGTGTTGAGGGTTGTTGCAGGTACAACAGGACATTGACAGGATGCAGAGCTGGGCTGAGAAGTGGCAGATGGAGTTCAACCTTGATAAATGTGAAGTGATTTATCTTGGAAGGTCGAATTTGAATGCTGAATACAGGGTTAAAGGCAGGATTATTGGAAGTGTGGAGGAACAGAGGGATCTTCGGGTCCACGTACTTAGATCCCTCAAAGTTGCCACCCAGGTTGATAGGGTTGTTAAGAAGGCGCATGGTGTGTTGGCTTTCATTAACAGGGGGATTGAGTTTTAAGAGCCGCAAGGTTTTGCTGCAGCTTTATAAAACCCTAGTTAGACCACACTTGGAATATTGTGTCCAGTTCTGGTCGCCTCATTATAGGATGGATGTGGATGCTTTGGAGAGGGTACAGAGGAGATTTACCAGGATGCTGCCTGGACTGGAGGGCCTGTCTTATGAAGAAAGGTTGAGGGAGCGAGGGCTTTTCTCACTGGTGCGATGAAGGCAGAGAGGTGACTTGATAGAGGTGTACAAGGTGATGAGAGGCATGGATAGAGTGGATAACCAGAGACTTTTCCCCAGGGTGGAAATGGCTGTCACGAGGCAATATAATTTTAAGGTGATTGGAGGAAGGTATAGGGGAGATGTCAGAGGTAGGTTCTTTACACACAGAGTGTTGGGCATGTGGAATGCACTGCTAGCAGAGGTGGTGGAGTCAGAGTCATTAGGGACATTTAAGTGACTCTTAGACAGGCACATGGACAGCAGTAATTTGAAGGGGTGTAGGTTAGGTTGATCTTAGATTAGGATAAATGATCGGCACAACATCATGGGCTGAAGGGCCTGTACTGTGCTGTACTGTTCTATGGTCTATGTTCTAGTCTAATAAACCTTCTCTGGACATGCTTCTGACGCATTTACAGCCTTCCTTGAATAAGGAGACTAATCCTGTACAAAGTACTCCAGTTGTGGTGTCACCAGTGTCCTGGACAATTGAAACAACCTCCTTACTTTCATATTCAATTCCCCTCGCAATAAACAATAACATTCGATTATCTTCCTAATTACTTGTTGTACCTGCATACTAGCCTTTTGTGATTCATGCACTTGCGCGCCCAAATCCTTCTGAATCTCAGAGCGCCGCAATCTCTCGGCATTTAGATAATATGGTTCTTTTTTAATTCTTCCTGCCAAAATGCACAATGTCACATTTGCCCACATTATTCTCCATTTGCCAGATCTCTGCCACTTACTTAACCCAGTTATACCCTTTTCACAACTTGCTTCAATACTAACAAGAGAATTTAGCTACCACACCTTCTCTCCTTTCATCCAAGTCATTGATATAAATTGTAAAAGATTGAGGCCCCAGCACTGGTCCCTGTGACACATCACTTGTTATCTTGCCAACCAGAAAAATACACATTTATGACCACCCTCTGTTTCCGTTTAGCTAGCCAATTTTCTATCCATGCCAATACGTTAACCAATACACTATGAGCTTTTATTTTCCTTAATATCCTGTGATGTGGCACCTTATCAAATGCCTTCTGGAATCCTAGTACAGTGCATTCACTTGTTCCCCTTTATCCACAGCACTCCACAGATTCCTTCAAATTCCAATAAATTGACTAAATATGATTTCCGTTTCACAAAACCATGTTGACTCTGCCTGAATCTTTTGAATGTTTCTAAGTGGTCTGCCATAACGTCTTTAATAATAGCTTACAACATTTTTCCAATATTGAGAGATTAATTAACAAAGCATCTGGGATCTTGGGATTCATAACTTTGGGCATTGAGTATGAAAGCAGGACAGTTATGCTGAACCTTTATTAAGCTCTAATTGGGCCCAAACTAGAGTATTGCACACAATCCTGGTCTCCAGACTTTAGGAAAGATGTAAGGGTCATTGAGAGGGTGCAGAGGAAGGTCCCAGAGTGGTTCCAGGGATGAGGTATATTAGCTGCAAGGTTAGGTTGGAAAGGCTGAGGGTTGTTCTTCTTGGAGCAATGGGGAGATTTGATAGAGGTCTACAAGATTATGACAGATTTGTTTTGCACAGAAAAACTGTTCCCATTAGCTGACAGTACAAGGACTAAAGCTTGGACAAGAGGTGCACATAAATGTGAGGGGGACTTTCTAGACAGCAAATGGTAATGACTTTGAACTCACTGTCCATGAGGATGGTGGAAGCAGAGATGATCAATGCTTTTAAAAGTAAGTTCAATCTGAATTTGAGGGAAATAAGCTTGCATGGGTTTGGAGCTAGCACAGGGGAATGTGGCAGGCTGATTGCTCTATCCAGCATTGGAATGGATATGAAGGACTGAATAACCTTCTTCTGTGCCGTAATGACTCTATGATTCTCAATGACTCCATAAGCTGTGAGGCACTCAATGCTTCAGTCGAAAGTGGCAGATATTCTGTTAATGAAGATAGAGACCCTCTGAAGATAGCTCAACCTCAATATTGATGGCTCTGAATAGCCCTTTGAGGAACCTACCAGCAATGCCAAAACTTAGTGTTGTTCATTCCTACCCCTACAGTCTCTGTACCACTACCATTGTGATTAGCAGTATGTTGAGTTGGGAAAGTGGAGAAATGGTCAGCGTTTTGAGCCCTGCCTCCCCTGTGGCATTTAAGTGCTGTTGGCTTGTCAGAAGAAAAATAATCAGAGGGTTGCACTCATTGATAATCTTTCCCAACCTATTTTCCATGCTCCATCCCTTTGAAACCAGGCAGTTAAACAAAAGAAAATCCACCCCCAAGTATCCAAATATTATTCAGGATTATGAAATGTACTGGTTAGACCAATCATGGAAAACAAGTGTGGATTTCCTACCCCCTGCTCCAAATGAAGGAGCGCTTGTTGCAAACCGCCAGCCTGCAAGCCTTGATTTCCCATCCATTCATTTAAGCAGATGGTTAACATCTGGAGCTTGCAAATTCTTAACCAATGTTCCCTGCAAACATTGGCCCTCATCAGGAGCAAACATTGCGCCTCAGCAGGATTGACCACTTGGGGAATTAGCCCTATTATGTTCATCAGGGTAGTGTCCTAGGCCCAACCATCTTCAGCTGTTTCATCAATGAGTTTCCTTATAATAATAATAATAATAATCGCTTATTGTCACAAGTAGGCTTCAATGAAGTTACTGGGAAAAGCCCCTAGTCGCCACATTCCGGCGCCTGTTCGGGGAGGCCGGTACGGGAATTGAACCCGCGCTGCGCGCCTTGTTCTGCATTACAAGCCAGCTGTTTAGCCCACTGCGCTAAACCAGCCCCTTCGGACATAAGGTCAAATTTGTTTTCTGATGATTGCACAATGTTCAGCACCATTCATGGCCCCTCAGACACTGAAGTATCAACGTGCAAATGGAGCAAGACCTAACAAAATTTAAACAGAGTCTGTGACGAGCACGTTTAGCCAGGTGTTTCCAAGCGCACACAACGCCGAGAAACACCCCCACTATTGATCGGAACTCTGCTTCAATTCAGGGAGGGAACACCCTGCCGAGGCCACATTTAGTCCCATTTCCTGCCCTGAGGAGCTCCGCTCACCAGAACTCTTCAGTGCAGGAGGAGATTGGGATGCCATCCCTCGTCCACACACATGCAGAGCACAACCGGGCTAAATCCCCAGCGTGGGAAAAATGCAAGCCTGGCAGCTTGGCACTGCTAGCCTCACCCTGCTAGTGCCACCTGGGCACTTTTGCAGTGCCAGGCTGGCACCCAGGAGGGCAGTGCCAAACTGGCAATGCCAGGGTGGTCAGGTGGCACCAGCAGGGGCAAACACCTAGGGCCTCCAATCCCCTGGGAGGCCTTGACAAGTTCCATTTTGTCTGGTCCCCATTTGTGGGGACCAGCACTGAATGGTGCTCACCCAAGGTCTCTGAAGCAAAGTGGTTACATCCCAACGTCTTGGGTAGATCAGGGGCATGCATATTAGAGTGAGACCAGCTGTCTCGCTCTGATATGCAAATTTGCAAAAGAGTGATCCTGCCTACAATGGGCAGGATTCAGTTCTTAACGTCTCTCGTGATCGCGTTAGATCTCATGAGGTGTGGCAAGCCGGGTAGATCCCAGAAGAGGATCTCCCGGCATCTACAGGCCGTGCCGCCTTTCTGGGGCAATGCGGTCGGTAGATCACGCCCCTGGACAATATCCTGGCAAGTGGCATTCATGCACAAGTGCCAGGCAAAGACCATCTCCAGTAAGAGGGAATCAAACCATCACCCCTTGACATTAAATGGCATTACCATCAATGAATACCCCACCATCAACATCCTTGGGGTTACCATTGACCAGATGCTGAACTGGAATAGCTACATAAATACTGTGGCTACAAGAGTAGGCCTGAGGCTAGAAATCCTCCAGTGAGTAACTCACCTCCTGACTCCCCAAGATCTGTCCACCACCTACAAGGCATAAGTCAGGAACGTGATGAAATACTCCCCATTTGCTTTGCCAACGAAGCTCACATCCCGTAAAAAGATAAATAAAAATGCCTGTTCTCTGTTCCACAGAAGTACACGTGAGCAATTGAGAAGGTGCACAGAAGAGCAAAAAAAGAAAGAACTAAGGGGGGTTTCTTGTGAACAGGAAAGTATCACTTGAAGTAAACCTAGGCTGTTGCTTCAAATTAAGCAAAGAATCATAGAATTTAAGTGCAGAAGGGGGCCATTCTGACAATTGAATCTACATCAGCCCCGGAAAGAGCACCCTACCTAGGCCCACATCTCCACCCTACCCCCATAACCCAGCAACCCCACATAATCTTTTTTTGGACATTAGTGTGACCAAGCCACCTAACCTGCACATCTTTGGACTGTGGGAGGAAACCGGATCACCCGGAGGAAACCCATGCAGACATGGGAAGAACGCGCAGACTCCGCACAGACAGTGACTCAAGGCGGGAATCGAACCTGGGACCCTGGCACTGTGAAGCAACAGAGAGGCAGGCCAGTGACCATAGGCATCAAACACTGAGGGGTACATTCAAAACAGATAGTGATTATATAAAGAGTGATAAATGTATAAAGAGTTTAAAATGTACAGGAACAGCTAATAAAAAAACTGTCACTTAACTGGCTGCTCCACTTGAGGAGTTATATCATTCAGCACACTACAGAAAAAGGGCGGGATTCTCCGACTCCCCGCTGGGTTGGAGAATCGCCGGGGGACAGAGTGAATCCGGCCCCGCAGCCCCGACGCGGCTGCCAAATTCTCCGCCGCCGGTTTTGGCGGGGGCGGGAGCAGCCCCCCCGGCGATTCTCCGCCCTGCGATGGGCCGAGCGGCCGCCCGTTTCGGCCGGTCCCGCCGGCGTAAATCAAACCAGGGCTGTACCGGCGGGACCTGGCTCTGCGGGCGGCCTGCAGAGTCCTCGGGGGGGGGGGGGGGGGGGGGGCGCGAGGGGATCTGGCACCCGGGGGGGGGGGGGGGGGGGGCCATGATGGCCTGGCCCACAATCAGGGCCCACCGATCCACAGGCGGGCCTGTGCCGTGGGGGCACGCTTTCCCTTCAAGCCGGCTGCTGTCAACCTCCGCCATGGCCGGAGCGGAGAAGAAACGCCCTGAGCATGCGCTGGGATGACGCCAGCACACGCCGGCGTTCCCGCGCATGCGCCAACTCGCGCCGGCCGGCGGAGGCCCTTCGGCGCCGGTTGGCGCGGTGCCAAGCCAACACCGCTGGCGACGACCTAGCCCCTAAAGGTGCGGAGGATTCCGCACCTTCCGGGCGGCCCGACGCTGGAGTGGTTCACACCACTCCTCACCGCCAGTACAGCCCGCCCCGCCGGGTAGGGGAGAATCCCGCCCAAAGATTAGAGTTTTAAAATGCAATTAGATGCTATGATGGAAGAGTTACATTAATGGAGGGAATAACTGAATCACTTCCTTTTACCCCTGGCGATTTCAAGAATTGCAACATTTTAAAAGATCATGACAGCTCAGCAACCACTTTGAGGATTATTTTAAAAGCAAATTACTGCTTCTGCTGGAATCTGATACAAAAAACAGAAAATATTGGACAATCTCAGCAGGTCTGACAGCATCTGTGGAGAGAGAAGGGAGCCAATGTTTTGAGTCTGGATGACTCTTTGTCAAAGCTGTGGAGAACTGGAAATAGGGTCAGATTTATACTGTTGTTGGGGGGCATGGAGCAGTGGGACTGGATAGAGGGCTGCCGATAGGTGGAGATTAACAAAGATGTCGTGGACGGAAAGACAAAAGGAATGTAGATGGGGTGATCAAGGCCCAGGAGGGCGCTGATAGTGGTACATAAAGAGGTTGGAATGTTTGAATGGCGGAACAAAGGTGGGCAGTGTGTCAAAGGGCAACTCGAAACAGGGAACAGATGGCCAAAGTGGGGTGGGGGAAGGCGGGACAATGGTGAGGGAAAAATAGATCGATGGAAGAAATGAAAATAAATTGACTGAAATAAAAAAATGGGGTCAAGGTGGAGGAGAGAGTTCACAGTCAGAAGCTGTTGAACTCAATGTTAAGTCCGGAAGGCTGCAACGTGCTTAATGGAAAGATGAGGTGCTGTTCCTCCAGTTTGCGCTGGGCTTCACTGGAACATTGCAGCAGGCCAAAGACGGACATGTGGATGTGAGAAGAGGAGGAGTTGAAATGGCAAGCGACTGGAAAGTCTGGTTCCTGCTTACGGATCCCATTTTTATTTCCAGCAATTTATTTTCATTTCTTCCAATGATCTATTTTTCCCTCACCGTTGGCCTGCTTCACCCCACCCCACCCCACTCGGGCCATCTGTTCCCTGTTCCTAGTTGCCCCTTGACACACTGCTTACTTTTGTTCTGCCATCCACACATCCTGATCTCTTCCTGTGCCACTTTCAGCACCCTTCTTATTTGCCATTTATATTCCTTTTGTCTTTCTGTCTACCATATCTTTGTTAATCTCCACCTATTGTCAGGTGGCCCTCTATCCAGTCCCACTGCTCCATGCCCCCTTACAACAGTATAAATCTGACCCTATTTCCAGTTCTGCCCAGCATTGACAAAGAGTCATCCAGACTCGAGATGTTGGCTCCCTTCTCTCTCCCCGGATGCTGTCAGACCTGCTGAGATTGTCCAGTATTTTCTGATTGTGTTGAGGATTATTTTGTTTTTCCTGCACAGGCTTTGGGAGTCATCAACTCGCAGGATCGAGCTACAATCAAAAAGAAAATTAAAGACATGAACGCAGCAGTCGAAAAAGAAAGAAAAGCCTTGGGGAAACTGGAAAAACAGATGGAGAAACAGAAGAGAAAGGAACAGGAACAGTTGCAGAAAAAGAGTTAAACTGGGAAGAATGACCAGGTGTCAGCACATCTAAACATTTGTCTCCAGTTCTTCAGAGATTAAAACATGAGCAACAAGAAGAAATGCAAGGAGTCGATGGATCAAACTGAACATTGTATATCAGGTCTGTTTGTGGGATTTGTGAAGTGCAGTTCAACTTCACACTCACACTGTTCAGGTCTGTAATGGCAACCTCTCGCATTAAAAAGAAGTAATATTTCACAATGCAGGCAGACTTTTCCTTAGTCAGTGGACTGCCACAGAAAACCATGCTGCATTTACTCGTAACTGAATCCATCCTGGGTCAGACAGAGAGGAAGTCAGGATAATCTATGTTTTTTTGAAAAAAATAGACCTAACTTCTGAAAATAGAATATTCCTCAGTTTTGAAGTCACTTACAGGAGTGATTCTGAGTCCACTTGTATCACAGTTTACTTTGAAAGTAACAGAAATGGAGAAGAATATGAAAAATGTCCTTTAAAAATGGAAGAAACTAAAAATTTGCTCTGCCGTTGAGTTGTCAAAAAAATGCATTTTAATGATTAAAGCAGCTATCAGAAGGACAAGGGAGAACTGAGGATTAATGTGCCTGTGTTGGAAATATTGCCGCTGTTTATGCACAATTTTCTCTAAAGCAGAATTCTTCCACAATCTAGGTTGTAAAGAGGGCCTCAGTTGATCGAGTGAGTTTGCCAGCAACCGCGCTGTGAGGGCAGAAGAACATTGCATAAATGTATGGTTGGAATGTACGTAATGTGAATTGGGACTGAAGAAAAAGAGCTAGACAATGGGATGCACTTGGTACCTTGCCATTTATTGAGCAATGTCTTCCTGTAATAGACTGTCCTGGAGAGCAACATGCAGTATAATGGAGATAAACTGTGTTTTCAGAAGATCTCATTCCGTGCATGTAGTTGTGCAAAATATTCAGGACGTTCGAGTGAGTTCATTGATTAAAGGTTGAAATTAATCCAAAGATCTAGGAGGTGATGAACATGGTTCAGTGTAATAAATAAGAGCACCAGTTACGTGACCTTAAAAAAAAAAAATTCCGGCTTGTATTTAACAAGTTAAAACATGACAAGTCGCCTAAAATATTGGTGGTGTGGATGTGTTTTGCGTGTTGCAAATGTAGCCAGTGTTTTAAATCCAAACTGTGACACATGGTAGGACCTGCCAAATATCGTGGTTATGATTTAAAGAGAATTATCGAACGCTGTGCAATACTAAACCTGCAAGAGACTACTGCTGAATATTTTCATAGTGGCTCTGATTGTAGATTCAGGGAATTATTGAGAAGAAAGAAAAATCAACTGATTTCTTTTCAGTGGTAGCTCCAACTTATTGTAAATTGTACATGCCTTTAACCTCTTTGCGAAATCTAGCAACCCTCCCCCACAATTTATTTTCTGCCCCGCAAGGCCATTTTTTCTGTCCCTGCTGTGCATTTTGGGAAATATAGAATTAGAATAGACAGTTTTGATAGAATTACAATGAGTAAAATACGGATTTTTAACTAAGGCTTCACACACATGCCAATATATAGCATGGCTGCACGAAAGCACAAATGGGTCAAAATGACACCGCCTCTGGCAGAAATATATCACAGGGAGAAATGCAGTGTCATTTTTCACCTTCAATTCAGCGTTACAAGCCAGAATTTGCCAGCAACACATAGGTTAAAGCACTTAGGACAGGATTTTGTTTGAATGAATTGGTTGAAATTTGCACTTCTCTTGACAGGTATAAGTCCCTGTAAGTTTTAGGTAGGTTATCAAATCTATGACAGTTTTTGATTTAATATAATCCTAGGATGGCAATATTTGTTTTGTAAAATATATTTTGGGATATGCTGGTGAAAAACTCATTTATGGGATTTTTATGTGTGACTTGGAGTTTACATAGATGCAAGGTTATTGAAATATAGTACGTTGACTGGGATTCTACAGAAATTATTGGACACTCGTATTTGGGTACTGGCGATGCCAGCAAAGCCTTTGAATTTTGTCATCTGACATTGAGGGAAGATACTGGGGGCCTGTAAACAACTGATAGCCCCTGTGCCTGCATGGTGACTAGATGTTTCAGATGGTTTCTAACATGCTAGACAGTAATTTGGACATACTGAATTCTCCCTCTGTGTACCCGAACAGGCGCCGGAATGTGGCGACTAGGGGCTATTCACAGTAACTTCATTGCAGTGTTAATTTGAGCCGACTTGTGACAATAAAGATTATTATTATAAAAAATATTTGAGCAAATGTAGGTGGCTGCTGCCTGGCTCTAAAGGGCTGAATGGAGTCAATAGTGTGACTCAGGGCACCGGGACTGCTGAGCCTTCAACCTAGAACCCAATACCGCTGATCTGGGAGGTTAACATATCGTCGGCTCATTTAAATGTTTTAGTGGCGCTTGCAGCTGCCCAGTGAGCAAAACAGTCGGACCCAAGTGTTGGAGACCAGCAAGGATGGAAGAGCTGCTGACTACCCGTTAAGCACTTCCAGTCTTTCCCAGGGTACGTTGATCTGGATACAACAATGGCCCACCGAAGGCCAAAGAAGAGTACCGATATATAGAAGGTTAGCCTGAATTGGAAGGGGAGGGCCATACTACAGGCATTATGGTGTTGAAATTCCCTGCTGCCTTTACTGTGCATCTGAAATGCTGCCTAAGTGGTTCAGCTGTACCATGAAGGGGACTGCTAATTTATAGCATAATTGGGTTCAAATTGAGTCTATTGCATGGAAGGTACAATGGCTCTCTGAGTGCCATAGATCCTTGGCTGGGGGACACATTTTGTGTCATAGATACACAAAGTACGCAGCAAAACTAAGTACCTCATAATGTGAACAGTTGGAACCCATTAGGAATTAACGTTATGGTCACTAAATATATTATCCATCCTATTCTATTGTTTCAACTGTTTTCCTTCCAGATTAACTGTCACATATTCAAACTCGTAGGATATCGCAGAAAGTTTATTTTTTCCAGCATTCATTTTTAATAGAAATGAAACTTTCATTGACCACATTTGTACTGATTTTAAGATGAGGTCAGTTAAGTGGCAAAATGATCTTCTTGGAGCTTAATTCACGATCCGCACAAAACCTCCAAGCTGTTATCTGTCAACCCTCAGCAGCATATGCTAAAAAAAATCACTTGCTTCAGTCTGGTTCTCCACCTTGCATGCATATTAATGCTGAGCTGAAACAATGGAAGGGTCAGTGACCTCTTCTTCAGCAAAGTGGTGTCTACATGATTAACTATGCGAGGCTGTGAAATAATGAAAGCAATGCATCATATCTGAAGATTCATTAAAATGTAAGTCCAGAACTTTATCAGACTGTGATAAGTAGAATCAGAATACTGAACAGGATATGTAGATAAATCATTGCTGGGTTTAACAATTTTATTTTATTTTAGCTCCTGTCTAATCTGTATTCTAAAAGCAGAATCAGGCACCTTTTGAGACCTGCACGATAACAAGAAATGTAGCTTACCTCAAAAGCACACATGTCTAATGTGTCATTTTTAACAGTTAAATATAAACTGTGGCCATTAAAACAATCACAGAATTTCTCGTATTGAATTTACAAACAAAGGTTTTCAGTACATTCATGGAATCTTAAATAAGAATTTTGTAGGTCCCACCAAACATATTTTGCACTTTTTTGAATTACCTCATTTCCCCCACGATGTGGACTGGAAGACAAAGATTGAAGGCAAACTAATTTCTCACGCGGGTCTGAATCATTGTTCAGTCAGCAGATGCCAAATTTATCACTTCAGTAATCAATTTCTCAGCACATCTAGATTATTGCTGCTTTGTTAATTCAGTCGATGGCAACCAAGAAGAAACATGTTAGGTTCAAGTTTCAGTGCATTCTAGCTCATGATGCCTTACGACGTTGTTCATTTTGAGCAAGAACGTTTCATACAAACATTTCGAACACGTACAAAAAGTCGCAATCTTGAAAAATATCCACAGCTTCAGAGTTGGTTGGTTCATTCTATCTGAATGAAAAACCATCCTCTATCTTTTAAAATATGAGCGAGGCCTATCATGAAACATCTGCAAATATAGTTTAATTCAGAAAATGTATTTCACCGAGTATTCAGAGGAGAGCTTTAGAAGATTGCAGAACCAAAGAGTACCTAGTTTGCAGCATTTTATGACTTGATAAATATTTTTTGGCGTATTTTTAAAAGAATTAGTCAGAGACAACATCATATCATTCATTCTGGAATCACAAATTCCCTCATGCAAAGGGCCTGTAACTATTCACAGCAACTTGTGAACATAATGCAGCATGACAAGAGTTGTCAGTAGTGAGTCAGCTTTTGCTGTGTATTTTTGTCTTTGTACAGGGATGTTCTTTCTATGCTGTGTGAATCGACTGGTCCTTTGTGATCCCTTTGTCCAGCTTGCAAGTACCCCTGTACCAACAGCTATACTTGTAGATCCTCTCTTATGTGCCCGAAAATAAACTTGCTGATCATTATACCAGGCTTTTAATTGCTACGCAGTTGTCCTCCACTGCCGTTGGTAAGGACTTATCATTTTTCTTTTTCGCCATCGGCAAGGTTGCCTACCGAGATGTAACTGGAATTGACGTCCATCCTGCAGCTAGATTTTGACTGGGAAAAGAAAAGTTTACATTTTTGGTGAACATTTGCAATTTTGCACTAATTTATCTACCACCAAAGTGGGCAATGCATTAAGCATGCATGTATCTTATTTTAATGATAGTATTAACCAGTACAGACCACAAATATAAGATATGCATCAGTAAGCATGCCATAGCTGTGCTAGTTATGATTCTCACTGTCCTTAACACATCTGTGAACTAGCTGTGAAATGAAATGAAAATCGCTTATTATCACAAGTAGGCTTCAAATGAAGTTATTGTGAAAAGCCCCTAGTCGCCACATTCCAGCACCTGTTCGGGGAGGCTGGTACTGGAATTGAACCCGCGCTGCTGGCCTGCCATGGTCTGCTTGAAAAGCCAGCTATTTAGCCCTGTGCTAAACCAGCTGTAACGTACTAGTGGTTAGAGATACAGAAAAGATTAGGATTTTATATTTTACAGTGGACACTTGCTAGCTACAGCTTCAAATGGGTAGCACAGTGGGTGGGTAGCACTGTTGCTTCACAGCTCCAGGTTCCCAGGTTCGATTCCCGGCTTGGGTCATGGTCTCTGTGGAGTCTGCACGTTCTCCCTGTGTCTGGGTGGGTTTCCTCCAGGTGCTCCGGTTTCCTGCCACAAGTCCCGAAAGACGCACTGTTGGGTCATTTGGACATTCTTAATTCTCCCTGTGTACCCGAACAGGCACCGGAATGTTGCGACTCGGGCTTTTCACAGTAACTTTATTGCAGTGTTAATGTAAGATTGTGACAATAAAGATTATTAGTATTCTAAATAGCCCAGTTGAAAATCTCACTGATGTGTACACAGACAGCATTGCATGCTGTTATTAGCAGTTTTGTAGTAATTTGTGGGCACTCTTGCGAAGATGTAAAAAAATCTTATGAAAATTCAAAAAGGAGGGTAATTAAACACCTTTGCTTTTGAGGAAATGGAAACCTGTGGCAAAACATTTCCCCATTGCTTTTCCTGTGCTGCCGAATAAGATGCAGCACGGAATTTCAATCCCAGGTTTGTGCTGAGTTAGCTGATCTCAGCTTCAACTGCAGCTACTCTTACCAACTTTTACAGATGCACCATGGAAAGTATCCTATCTGCCTGCATCACAGCCTGGTATGGCAACTGCTCGGCCCAAGACCGCAAGAAACTTCAGAGAGTCGTGAACACAGCCCAACCCATCACACAAACCTGCCTACCATCCATTGACTCCATCTACACCTCCCGCTGCCTGGGGAAAGTGGGCAGCATAATCAAAGACCCCTCCCACCCAGTTTACTCACTCTTCCAACTTCTTTCATCGGGCAGGAGGTGCAAAAGTCTGAGAACACGCACAAAAACAGCTTCTTCCCCGCTGTTACCAGACTCCTAAACGACCCTCTTATGGACTGACCTGATTAACACTACACCCCTGTATGCTTCACCCGATGCTGGTGTTATGTAGTTACATTGTGTACCTTGTGTTGCCCTATTATGTATTTTCTTTTCTTTTCTTTTCATGTACTTAATGATCTGTTGAGCTGCTCGCAGAAAAATACTTTTCACTGTACCTCGGTACACGTGACAATAAACAAACAAACGAAAACAGAAAAAAGGAGACGATATATAATTGACCACACTGCTGTAGAGCAGGAAAGAAAATCTACTTGGTGTTCCTGGTTTCAAATGTTAGCTGCTGCTGAAACATTTCTATGTGCAAATATCGGGTGAGAATGGGATTGGCTGAAACATGCGCCCGCATGCCCCTGCCATACCCATCCTGCTGACAGTTATTGCTTAAGTTCACCGAAGATTCATTGCTTGGGCACTGAAGGGCAACAAGTATTAATACATACCCAGTCTAAGCCAATGCCTTCAGGAGATGAGGGGAGGAGAATGCTGACGGCACATGTTCCTCAAAAGACATCCAGAGGATCAGTCAGCTTGGGAAAAGCACACCCGGTGACGATGGACTGAAGGTGAACTTTTCTAACAGCAATGGGAAAGTGGGTGATGAAGTTGGTTGAGTTTAATTAATGTTATATTAAGCAGGCTTAAGATTTATACTAAACCTAGAGCTTGCAATAGGCATCAGACAGCCATGATGGAATATCACAAATATGTCATAGGTGGCGCTATTGCACACATCTTGAAAGCTGGCAGAACATTTAGTTCAGGAGATTCTACCATGTGGGTGTGTCCTTTTGAAGAGGCCTGTGAAACCTCAGCATTTTGGCCATCCTTTCCCATGACATTGCTTTGCCAGGACCTGTACTAAATATATAGCTTCGCCTCACGGTTTTCTCTTTGGCAATGCACAGCCCCAGTGTAAACAAATTGCCTGACCACCAAGTTACAATCCCTGGAACTGAATTTCATATCTTAATGAACTATCCTAAGGTGGGAAGCAAAACAACCAAAATGCAACACCATCAAGTGCCATTTCCTTTCTGCCGTCATTTATGCTGTATATTTTAAGCCTTTCATTGGCGACTAGTGATTATGCAAATATGCAGAGTATGAAATCAATGCTGCTTATTCCTTAGATGACTATTTTTAAAATTATTTTTGATGTATGTTCAGTTTAACTTATTTTTACTGTTTTTGTTCATTCCTACGTATTTGCACTTTTTACTTATGTGTAATTCTTCCACTGAATGGGAAGATTTAAAGATGTGATTTGTTACTGTGTACTCAAACAATGGAAGGCGGCATTCTGTTGAAATCTGAATGCCAGTTTGTGTTGGTAAAGGCTTTAATGACAAAAGCTCAGGATTGTGAAATTATAGAAAATGTGGTCTCTTTGATCCTTGTGGGCTGGCAAACATTCCTCTGAGGTTTTCAGGCTCCCCATTTATGTTTTTGTTTCTGGGACACAAGGTCTGTGTCTGCCCAGCCTACTACCCCATCCTTCACTGGTTTTGTCCCCATTCACCAACCTCCCCATTCCCACAGAGAGGCATAGAAAATGAAAATGAAGTCACATTATTAGCTATTGCTCCAGGAATCCATCTAACAGCTTCTTTTCTTTTTTACCTCCTGTTCCACGAGTCTATCCTCTGGGAAAAGTAAGGTTTGTGGACATCGAAGCCCACTTGATGCAGCCCTTTGATGCAGCCCCTATCTCTCCTCAAACATACTGCTCGCATGTTGTTCATGCTTTTATTAATCTTACATATCTGGGAGAGAATCCACACAGAAGTGGCTGGATTCTCCGTTACCCCAGACCCGTGTTTCTCGGCGGCACGCCGTTCCCTGGTGGCGCGATTCTCTACTTCCGCCACTTGTGAATGGGATTTCACATTGATGCCAACCCACACCGATGGGAAACCAGCGGGTGCGGATGCACTGCAGGCGGGAACAGTGAATCACAATGGCTGGAGAATTCTGGCCCATGGGCTGGATTCTCCATTATTGACACTATGTCCCCACGCCAGCGCCAAAATGGTGGAGTGTTACTCCTGAGATTCCTGCAAAAAGTGAAACGAATTCCCAGCCCTGCAGGGAATTTCGCCCCGGCGTGAATCTCGCAGCTTTTGCTGCAAATACGGCCCCTCACACTTCCAGGTCAGAGGCCGTGCATGTGTACGGCAGCGGCCTCCAGCGGCTGCACCGTGCTCCATGGCGGATTTGGACCGCGGAGCCAGACCCAAGAAAGAAACCCCTTGATTGGCCGCGTACCCAACCCTCAAACCCCGCATATTAATGCCCCGTCCACCAAAAGCCCCCCCCCCCCCGGTCTCAGATCTGCCTGCCCACGACCAGGGCGAATGCGGTACATGCGAGCTTCCCGACCAGCAATAGCAGGTTAGTTCCATGCCGGCGGGAACTCGGCCGGTTGGGAGCGGAGGATTGCTGAGCGGGCCTCTGGCAATGGCCCCCTGGCAGCGCGGCATACTCCCCGGTGGTGCTGATTTGTGGTGCCCGTAGAATCGTCAAACTGGCGCCAGGGCTGATTACGGCGTCAAACTGGATTCTCCGGCCCGGCGCCAACCCCGATATCAGCATCGGGCTGCAGAGAATCCAGCCCTGCCTTTGGTGGGACAAAAATAATTGTTACCAATGTCCATGTTAAGGGCACTGTGTCTATTAGAATGTTTCTCTAGAGACCTGGGGCGAAATTCTCCCGAAATGGCGCGATGTCCGCTGACTGGCGCCCAAAACGGCACCAATCAGACGGGCATCGCGCCGCCCCAAAGGTGCGGAATGTTCCGCATCTTTGGGGGCCGAGCCCCAACATTGAGGGGCTAGGCCGGCGCCAGAGGAATTTCCGCCCCGCCAGCTGGCGGAAACGGCCTTTGTTGCCCCGCCAGCTGGCGCGGAAATGACATCCCCGGGCGGCGCATGCGCGGGAGCGTCAGCGGCCGCTGACAGTTTCCCACGCATGCGCAGTGGAGGGAGTCTCTTCTGCCTCCGCTATGGCGGAGACCGTGGCGGAGGCGGAAGGGAAAGAGTGCCCCCACGGCACAGGCCCGCCCACGGATCGGTGGGCCCCGATCGCGGGCCAGGCCACCGTGGGGGCACCCCCCGGGGCCAGATCGCCCTGCGCCCCCCCCCCAGGACCCCGGAGCCCGCCCACGCCACCTTGTCCCGCTGTTCAAAAGGTGGTTTAATCCACGCCGGCGGGACAGGCAATTTATTGGCGGGACTTCAGCCCATCCGGGCCGGAGAATCGAGCGGGGGGGGGGCACGCCAACCGGCGCGGCGCGATTCCCGCCCCGCCGAATCTCTGGTGCCGGAGACTTCGGCAACCGGCGGGGGCGGGATTCACGCCCCCGGCGGGGGGTCGGAGAATGACGCCCCTGCTGTCTGACTAAGGAGATGAATGATTGCAGTAATAGCCTTAATATCTACACTGAAGTTGCAATGTGTCAGTTGCATAACAGCTGATATCAGGAATTTCTGTGAAGAATGCCCCCTTTAATGAAAAAAACAGCAAAATAATTTCAAATTCCCAGTGGTTCAAGCTGCAGTTCAGACTGGCCATGTTTTTAATTTGATATCTTTAAATTTCTGCAGCTACATGCACTGCCAAAATAAATACACTGCACAAAAAACTCAAGGGTGCAATTACTGACTGCATGACTTGGATAGCCAATGAGGGTAGATTAACTCCTCTCTCTATCTCTCTCTGTTTGATTACAGTATAAAATTCCTACTGTTAATAGTTTTGTAGCCTGAAACAATTGTAATGGCTGTTGGGAATTACGTATACAAACTCTGTAGTCTCAGGGTTGCTAGGGTTTTGCGTGCAAATGTATTAGATCTTTTTTTGAAAAAGATGGAAGTACGGGTATTGGTTGTGACAGGTCTTATGTTAGCACATGTTATATCAATGTTAAAATTGCTTTAACAATCTTCTGGATTGTTGCCCACTGAGTCACTCGGGAGTGATTAGCAGACGCAAAGGAGATAACTTCAAAGTGATTACTCGCTCTGCTGTCCAAGCTCAAAGGTGTTTTGGGTTATCTGTTTGTCCAAAATTCAATTAAAATGGTATAATGTGACTGGTTTTGTAATGAAAGCAGTTTGTTTGCAAATGGATTTAGAATATTGATGTGTTTGTGTTAAATTGAATAACGTTATTGACTACCTTATTTACTTAAATTTGATTTCACTGTGTTATGGAATCTAAGATGTCTATGTTTCAATTATCAATTGACCCATATTTTGTTAGAATTATTACTGATAAACTGGAATAGTTGACAAGCTGAATTTCCAGGGAGGAAACTACACAGGACTCTCAATTAAAACATTACGGTCATTTTATATGATGGATTCGGAGCCCGGAAGTGCAGAAGGTTTTAGTTTAGACAGGCATCATAATCAGCGCAGGCTTGGAGGGCTGAAGGTTCTGTTCCTGTGCTATAATGTTCTTTCTTCTTTCTTTCCTCCTCCTGTGCATTGAGCTGTACGAGATCCGTATGAAGCAGATAAACTGATAAAGATTTGAAGAATGTCCCTCATGATACATATTTTGACATCCTTCTTCTAACACAATTAAGTGAATGATTATTATTCAAAACATCATCTTACGATTTAAATAGGAATCATACAACCTGGGTCTGGAAACAGAGAATAAGTGTTTGTGTTTCATACAAACACTGATACACTTTTCATCATTTTACATCTTACACCATTCTCTGTTTTGTAAAGCACCCTTTGGGGCTGAGCATGTATCTGAATACATATACTTAAGTGGTCTACATTTACAAGCATAACCCTCTGATGAAGGTGATTCTGCGTGTTAGTTAGAACATGCTTAGCCCAGCATATTGCATTATCTTTAAATTTCTATATTAAGTTATTACTTCAGGTAATCCACTCAGCATCATGGGCATGAAGGAAGTGCAATAATTATTATGCTTTGCAATGAATTTTGCATATTTTGAAGGTATGTAACTTATATGAATAAAATTACCTGTACAAAACCTCAATCTTTTGAAGCACAGTGATTAAAATTGTGTGTAATGCACCCTCTAGACTATATATTTTTTGGTTTGAATTTAGGATCAGTGTTTTTGAACAGAGTATAATGTTTGGAATTTTGCTAAATTTGTATTTCCTGACATGCAGAGACCCTCATTCAGTGCATTGAACCAAGAAGAACTTTTAATGTCTTGCAATCTCTGTTCTCCTTGTGGCACCTTGTGGCAGTGTATTCCTTGAATCTAATAAGCAGTCCACTCTCTTTTTAAATCTAAAGTTTTATAAATTCTTAATATTTGCTTTCAACATAGGGAAACCAATTTTTGAAATCTTCCTTGTAAATCTTACTGAGGAAATATTTGCATGAATCAAAAAGGAAAATATCGTTCTTCAGATCTGATCATTCCAGATTCAGTTGCTAATTTGGGACATCAGCTGTTATCAGTTAAAGCAGTACATTATAATCATGGTAATTAACCTCAGAGCCCATTGTTCAGGAAGGAGAAGAAATCAATCAGGAGCTTCTGTACCTGATCAATTTTTAGACCTCAATTTTATGAACTTGTGATCCTCTGGGATCTCATTCGCCCAACTTGGAAGCAATTTTACAGTGTGGTGGGCAGGGCTCCTGGGGAGGGCGGAAAGCCCACCTTTGCCCCAATTAAAGCTCTTAGATGGTGACTTAATTACTTTTCATGCCCAGCCCCATATTCCAGGCTATGGGTAGATCACGGATAAAGGTGGGGGAATAGAAAAATGTAACTATCTTAACCTTGGAAGACTTGATTGGGTGGTGGCTCTCCAAGGCAAGGCTTCCACCTAAATGAGGACTAAGACACACCTGCTGCCAATCAACGCTTTTTAGAACGTAAAATGGCACCAGGCTTATCGGACCTGGTGGGGACGTATTCCCCGCTGACTCTCCACTTGGTGGGGGCTGAGCCCCCGCCTTCCAAAAAATTCCTAAAGTGGAGAGCATCACAAACTTACCCTAATCCAGCCCTCGCCCAATAGCCACACTTTCAGAAGTGGTTGCTGAATGGGACATGACCATGGATACTCTTTTCCCTCCCAAACCAGGCATATGAAGCAATTGTAGAGGACATATTACAGCCCTACATGAGACTGGTCAATGCAGCACAGTCTGGGGATTAAACTGGAGACCTTTTTAGCTGAATGCTCCGAAAACTCCCCACCCTGTCAATGATCCCAATCAGTACTGGTTCAGTTTGAAGGATATCCTGTGTCACATGTGTCTGCTGTCATGATTGTAATGTTCTTGTCGGATGGCCTGATTTATATCACAAGAACACTTGTAGCTAAAGCTATAAATGATTTATTAACATTAACTGTGGGTGAATTATTTACAAAACAACAGATGAATAACAGTATGATCATGCACAAGCAACCTCTCTCTCCAGCTCCCTCCAACCAGTCTCAGGGGTCACCTGACTCTAACATTCACTTATATACTAAGAGACTCCTAGTGGTCAGTCGGTAAATTACAACACAACCATGATATCACCACATCCCCTTTCCTTTGAAGGAATAAATTAGTACATTATCATCAGTATATTTACATGTGATATCATTTGCCTGTGAGTCTAACAGTGTTAGCTTTTAAATTCTTATTTAAAAACTGGTTTAACAAATATATATATATATCGTTAAACCAGTTTAAAATAAAAACAATAATACTGTTAGACTCACAGGCAAATTATATCACATGTAAATATACTGATGATAATGTATTAATTTCTTCCTTCAATATATATATATATATATATATACAACAAGAACAGCAAGCATAGTGTGTACAAATAGTCCAAATCTACCAATTGAGTCGATCAGGATTTCTTCTGACTCTGGTTGATCTTCTCAAAGTTTGACCTTGCTGCTCAGAACTTGTAGATTCAATGTTCTCCATGACATTCTCATGCTCAGGAACTGCTGAACCATCTGACAATGCAGCTGATGTTGATTCTGACGTAGATTCGTCATCCATCACATTATTGTGAAAGTCTTCCCTGGTTTTCAAGAGTGCGTGACGATTTCCTCTTTAAACCAATCTATCTACTGTCTGTACAGTGTAGGAACGAGGTGCTCCTTCTTCAAATATATTGGCTTTTCTCGCCCAATTGCCTGAATCGTCTACTCTCACAATGTCATCACTACTCAGAGGTGGTAATGTTCTAGACACTCTATCATAGAACTGCTTTTGTTTTGCTTTAATGTTTTGCATTTCCTGCAGTACCAATGCATTCTCCTCCTTTCCCAGGTATGGAAGTGTGGTACACAACCTTCTAATCATGAGTAACTCTGCTGGCGATTTACCATGTGACAATGGTGACGCTCTGTAACTCAATAGTGCGAGATATGGATCAGATTGGCTGTCCATTGCTTTCTTCAACAATTGTTGAACGATATGTATACCTTTTTTGGCTTTTACATTGGCTTGAGGGTACAACAGACTCGAAGTGATGTGATTGAAATCATACGTGATTGCAAATTGTTGCCGCTCTTTACAGTTAAAATTAGAACCATTGTCAGTCACGATGACTTGCGGAATTCTGTGTCCAGCACAAATTGACTTGGTATGCAGTATTAAACTACTTGCCATTATGCTTGACAGTAGAGCAATTTCGAGATAGTTTGAAAAAGAGTCTATGATCATTAAATAATGTTTCCTTGTAGGTGAAAGAGATCCATAGCTACTTTCTGCCATGGTGCCGTAGGTAAATCATATATTTGCATAGGTTCTCTTGTTTGCTTGCAATGATACGTCGGTGACATTGTAGCACAGTGGTTAGCACTGTTGCTTCACAACGCCAGGGTCCTAGGTTCGATTCCCAGCTTGGATCACTGTCTGTGATGAGTCTACACGTTCTCTCTGTGTCTGCATGGGTTACCTCCGGGTACTCCCGTTTCCTCCCACAAGTCCCGAAAAATGTGCTTATTAGATGAATTGGACATTCTGAATTCTCCCTCGAGTGTACCTGAACAGGCATCATAATGTGGCGACTGGGGGATTCATAAAATCATAGAATTTACAGTGCAGAAGGAGGCTATTCGGCCTATTGAGTCTACACCGGCCCTTGGAAAGAGCACCCCACTTAAGCCCATGGCTCCACCCCATCCCTGTAACCCCTGAACTCAGTATCCCCACCCAACATTAAGGCAATTTAGCATGGCCAATCCACCTAACCTGGACATCTTTGGACTGTGGGAGGAAACCGGAGCACCCGGAGGAAACCCACGCAGACACGGGGAGAACGTGCCGACTCCGCACAGACAGTGACCCAAGCCCAGAATCGAACCTGGGACCCAGGAGCTGTGAAGCAACTGTGCTAACCATTGTGCTACTGTGTCACAATAACTTCATTGTAGTGTTAATGTAAGCCTACTTGTGACAATAAATATTATTATATTTTTATTATATATTATATGTATCCTCTTTAGTACATCCTTGCGAAGAGATTGAAGTAGAATTATACTGTTCAAACAAAGCACCACTCCATTAATGATACTGAGTTCATATCTTATATTGCAGAACTCCATAAGTTGACCTCTAGGCCAGTGTGAGTTGATGTTCCTCATCACCTCTTGAAGAGTTTGATCCTTCTTGGATCTCATGTAGTTTTGTATCTGATACGGGTAGTAGTGTGGAAATAAGATTAACATGCAAACCTACATCTTCAGCAATTTCACGACGAATACTTTGTATCGTCGCATTCGATAATGCACCTGCTAAGAAAAAATATTTGCTGGCGTGTCGATGAGATTGAAGTCATAGCGTTGTAACTTCATCATCAACCTCTGAATGCATGGAGACATCTCGCTGAAATTTTGTTTGATGATGTTAATCAAAGGACAATGATCTGTCTGAACTGTGAAAGTTGGAAGCCCAGACACATAGCCGTGGAATTTCTCCAAGCCTACAGCCAAACCTAGGCATTCTTTTTCAATTTGAGCATTCCTCTGCTCTGTTGTCGTCATGGATCCTGATGCATATGTGACTGGTTTCCAATCGTCATGCTCGAGTTGCAGAAGAACTGCTCCCAGACCATCTTTGGTCGCATCTGTTGCCACTTTAATCTGCTTAGATGGGTCAAAAATATGTGAGAACCTGCGTGGTGGTTAGTGAAGTCTTGAGATTCTTCCACTCTTGCTCACGTTGCTCAGTCCAAATGAAATCTGCTGTCTTGTGCAGGAGATGACGCAGATGTGTTGTTTTTGCTGACAGGTTTGGAATGAATTTCCTTATAAAATTGGTCATACCCATCACTCTTGACATGGTTTTCTTGTCGTGTGGTTTTGGCATGTTGAGAATTGCTTAGATTTTGTCCTTGTCAGGTTCAATGCCATGCGGCGAGAGCTTGTCACCTAGGAACGTGACCTCAGTTACTCCAAATTGGCACTTTTGCTTATTGAGCTTCAGCCCATTTCTCCTGACACCCCTTAGAATTTTAAGCAACCTCGTCTTGTGCTCTTCTATGGTTGAGTCCCAAATGATGATATAATCCACGTACACACGTACACCTTCGATGCCTTCGATTATGTGCTCCATGGCAAGATGAAAAAATTATGCCAAACAGCATTCTCAGAAAGCAATACTGTCCAAATGGCGTATGAAAAGTGCAGTATTTTGTACGTTGTTCCTCTAGCTTTAGTTGCCAGAAACCCTGAGATGCATCAAGTTTTGTAAAGAATTGTGCACCAGCCATCTCAGATGTGATTGCCTCACGTTTTGGTATTTGATAAAGTTCTCTTTTGATATTCTCGCTAAGATCTTTAGGATCTGTGCATGTGCGAATATCGCCATTCCTTTTCTTTACGCAAACAATGGAGTTTACCCAGTCGGTAGGTTCTTCTATCTTACTGATTACTTTTAATTTTGTCATTCTGTCTAGCTCCTTTTTGAGGCAGTCCCAAAGAGGTGCAGGTACTCTTCTTGGGTATGTATTGCAGGTTTTGCATCTTTTTTGAGTTGTATCCTCTAGGTGAATGATAGTGTACCAAAACCTGTGAACACATCGCTGAATTTGCGGATAATGTTCTCAGAATTGTCGGAGTGCTGATCCAATCCTTTGTGGTTGCTATATACCAACTGCACTAGACCTAATTCTTCACAGGACTGATCACCTAATAGTGAATCCAAACCCTCGGATAAAATGCAGAATGGGATGGAATAAGTTGTATTCTTCACCACCACACTCAGGTCACAAGCACCATAACATTTAATACTTGAACCATTATAATCTTTCAGAGATATTTTGTGATTTCTTCTAATCGACAGATTTTTAGATTTTTAAGATCAGTCATGCTGATTACATTGGCTTTGGCACCAGTGTCTAACTTCAATTGGACCACTGTACTGTTCACTTCGAGTGGTAGCAGCCATTTGTCCTCATCAAGCACATTTATTTTAAATGGAGTATCAGTTTGCATATTTTAAGTGCTAGAGAATTTTTTGATTCTCCAAAAGATTATTCTTCTCTGTTATTACTCCAACAAACAATGATGTTTCATCACTGGAGACTCTGGGCTGGATTCTCCAAAAATTGGGCTATGACCCCATGGCGGCGTAAAAACGCTGGCATTTCACCCCAGACTTCCCTTAAATTTTTTTACAGCTATTCACTTACCTTGGAGGGCCCTGGAGTGCTTCTCGCAGCTTTAGCTGCGGATACGGGCCTCCGCACGTCCGGTTGCGGGTCCGCGAATGCGCATGACGGCGGCCTCCAGCGGCCGCGCCGAACACGATGGCGGACTCAGCCGGCGGACCTGGACCAACAAAGAAGGTCCCAACGATGGTTCCCGCGCTGCTCGATCTAACCCGCCTGATCGACGCATAAGGCCCCCCCCCCCCAGTACTTCACCCCCCGCTACCCAACCGGCCAGATGTGGTTAGAATCACGCTGTCGGGAATTCGGCCAGTCGGGATCAGAACATCGCTGGGCGGGTCTCTGACAATGGCCCCCCCCCAAGCTGCACTGCGTAAATCACGCGCGAACGATTCTTCGGGGACTGGAGAATTGCGGGGAGGGTCCGGGCCGATTCACGTGTAAAAGTGGATTCTCCGCCCCCGCTCCAAACGCGGTTTCGGCACGGGGCTGCGGAGAATCCAGCCCACATGTCTTACACTGAGCTGACTGATCTGTGGTTGAGCTTAGAGTAATAATTTTGAGCAAAGTGATTTTCTTTTCCTTTGCATCTGGAACAAAACTTGCCAAACGCTGAACATTGCCATAATTTATACCTTTGATCACACCTTTTACACAGAAATACTTTGCCCTGATCTTTAACCTGTTTGTTGGTGTGCGAGGAGCTGCAGGAACTTTCCATCCTTTTTATGGAGGTTTCACGCCTTTTTGGGAAAAAGGGCAGCAACCGGAGTGCTTCCCTCTAAGAAGACGCCGCCATTATTGAGAAACATTTTAGAATGTTGTGCTGCTAGCTTGTGGGCGTGACAAATCTTTTTTTTAATAAAATATCTTTATTCAAACAAAGAAACAAGAACATAAGAACACCACCCACAAGGATTATACATTACATGGAATTTCCCCAAACTACAATAACCCCCCATATAACAATAAAAACACAAATAGGAAAACACCCTAACCTAACCCAAACGCCACCCCAGAAGGAACCGCCCCCCCCCCCCCCACCCGCTGCTGCTGACCTCCTCCTAACGCTCCGTGAGAAAATCTAGGAACGGTTGCCACCGCCTGAAGAACCCGTGCACAGAACCTCGCAAGGTAAACTTTATCCTCTCCAGCTTGATGAACCCTGCCACATCATTAATCCAGGCTTCCACACTTTGGGGCTTCACATCTTTCCATAGTAGCAAAATCCTCCGCCGGGCTACCAGGGACGCAAAGGCCAGAATTCCGGCCTCTTTCGCCTCCTGCACTCCCGGCTCGTCCAATACCCCAAATAATGCTACCCCCCAGCTCGGCTTGACCCGGGCGTTCACCGCCTTGGACATAGTCCTCGCAAAGCCCCTCCAAAACCAATCTAGCGCTGGGCATGACCAGAACATATGGGCGTAATATGCTGGGCTCCCTGAGCACCTCCCACATCTGTCCTCCACCCCAAAGAACCTACTCAACCTCACCCCTGTCATATGCGCTCTGTGAACAACTTTAAACTGTATCAGGCTGAGCCTGGCGCAAGAGAAGGAAGAATTAACCCTACTCAGGGCATCAGCCCACAGACCCTCATCTATCTCCTCCCCGAGCTCCTCCTCCCATTTGCCCTTTAGCTCTTCCACCGAGGTCTCCTCCTCTTCTTGCAGCTCCTGGTAAATCGCTGAGACCTTGCCTTCTCTAACCCATACCCCCAAGATCACCCTGTCCTGAATCCTGCGTGCTGGGAGCAGCGGGAATTCCCTCACCTGCCGTTTCACAAACGCCCTCACCTGCATATACCTAAAAGCGTTTCCCGGGGGTAGCCCAAATTTCTCCTCCAGCGCCCCTAGGCTTGCAAACGTCCCATCAATGAACAGGTCCCCCATTCTTTTAATCCCTGCCCAATGCCAGCTCAGAAACCTCCCATCCATCCTTCCCGGGACGAACCGATGGTTCTCTCGAATCGGGGACCAAACTGAGGCCCCCACCTCACCCCTATGACGCCTCCACTGCCCCCAAATCTTCAGAGTCGCCGCCACCACCGGATCCATGGTGTACCTTGTCGGTGGGAGCGGCAACATTGCCGTCACCAACGCCCTCAGACACATGCCCACACAGGACGCCATCTCTAGCCTCTTCCACGCCGGCCCCCCCCCCCCATTACCCACTTACGGATCATCGCCACATTGGCTGCCGAGTAGTAGCCACATAGATTCTGTCCCTCCAGGAAAACCCTTTTTACCCTCGGGGTCATTTTCGCCCACACGAATCCCATGATGCTCCTGCGTACCCATTTAAAAAAGGCCTTAGGGATCAGAATGAGAAGGCACTGAAATACAAAGAGAAGACCGTCATTTTAACCGACTGCACCCTACCCGCCAGCGAGAATGGCAACTTATCCCATATTTTAAAATCCTCCTCCATCTGCTCCACCAACCACGTCAAATTGAGCTTGTGCAGGACACCCCAACTCCTAGCTACCTGGATCCCCAGGTACCGAAAGCTCCTTTTCGCCCTCTTCAGCGGAAGCTCGTCTATCCCCCTTCCCTGGTCTCCTGGGTGCACCACAAAGAGCTCACTCTTCCCCACGTTAAGTTTATAGCCCAAAAAGTCCCCAAACTCCCTAAGGATCCGCATGACCTCCGCCATCCCCTCCACTGGGTCCACAACATACAGTAACAGGTCATCTGCATACAGCGACACCCGGTGTTCCTCTCCCCCCCGAACCAATCCCCTTCAGTTCCTTGAGTCCCTCAATGCCATGGCCAATAGCTCAATTGCCAGTGCAAACAACAAGGGGAACAGGGGGCGCCTCTGCCTCGTCCCCCGGTACAGCCGAAAGTACTCCGACCTCCGCGGGTTCGTACCCACACTCGCCATCGGGGCTTTATATAGTAGCCTAACTCAACTGATGAACCCCTCCCCAAACCCAAACCTCCGCAGCACCTCCCAACGATACTCTCACTCCACCCTATCAAAGGCCTTCTCCGCGCCCATAGCCGCCACTACCTCCGCTTCTCCCTCCACCGAAGGCGTCATAATTACATTAAGGAGCCTCCGCACATTGTTCAGCTGACTATCCTTCACAAATCCCGTCTGGTCCTCATGAATCACCCCCGGGACACAGTCCTCAATTCTCATGGCCAGAGGGTTTGATGGGAGGTTTCACCAGCAACTTCGCGTCGACATTGAGGAGCGAGATCGGCCTGTATGATCCACACTGCAATGGGTCCTTGTCCCGCTTCAAGATCAAAGAGATCAGCGCCCTGGACATTGTCGGGGGCAAGGTCCCCCCCTCCCTCGCCTTATTGAAAGTCCTCACTAGCAGCAGGCCTAGCAGGTCCACGTATTTGCTATAGAATTCAACCGGGAACCCATCCAGCCCCGCGGCCTTCCCTGCCTGCATGCTCCCTAGTCCCTTAACCAGCTCCTCCAGCCCAATCGGTGCCCCCAGCCCAACCACCTGCTCCTCCTCCACCCTCGGGAATTTCAGCCGATCTAGAAATTGGCGCATCCGCTCCTCCCCGAGGACCTATACAGCTCCTCATAGAAGCCCCTGAATACCTCGTTTATTCCCACCGCACTCCGCACCTTATTCCCCCCTTTATCCCTAACACCACCAATCTCCCTCGCTGCCTCCCTCTTCTGAAGCTGATGTGCCAGCATCCGACTCGCCTTCTCCCAATACTCATACTCCGCCCCCTGCGATTTCCTCCACTGCGCCTCTGCTTTCCCAGTAGTCAGCAAGTCGAATTCCGTCTGGAGCTTCTGTCACTCCCTAAGTAGTCCCTCCTCGGGGCCATCTGCATAGCTCCTGTCCACCCTTAATATATCCCGCACCAGTCTCTCCCTCTCTCGCCTCTCTCTCTTCTCCCTATGGGCCCGAATGGAGATTAGCTCTCCCCTGACCACCGCCTTCAACGCCTCCCAGACTACCCCCACCTGCACCTCCCCATTGTCATTGGCCTCTAAGTATCTTTCGATACACCCCCGAATCCGCCCGCACACCCCCTCATCCGCCAACAGTCCCACATCGAGGCACCACAGCGGGCGCTGGTCCCTCTCCACCCCCAGCTCCAGCTCCACTGAATGCGGGGCATGATCTGAAATGACTACGGCCGAATATTCTGTGCCTCCACTCTTGGGATTAGCGCCCTACTCACGATGAAAAAATCTATCCGGGAGTAGGCTTTATGGACGTGGGAAAAAAAGGAAAATTCCCTGGCCACCGGCCTGGCAAACCTCCAGGAATCCACTCCCCCCATCTGGACCATAAACCCCCTGAGCACCTTGGCTGCAGCCGGCCTCTTATCCGTCCTGGACCTAGACCGGTCCAGTGCTGGGTCCAGCACCGTGTTGAAGTCCCCCCCCCCCCGCCATTATCAGGCTCCCTGCCTCCAAATCCGGAATCTGACCCAACATGCGCTTCATAAATCTGGCATCATCCCAATTCGGGGCATAAAAGTTCACCAATACCACCCGCACCCCTTGCAACCTACCACTCACCATCACGTACCGACCTCCATTATCTGTCACAATATTCAGTGCCTCAAACGACACCCCTCGATTCTTCGTGTCCAACCCCGAGTGAAAGACCTGCCCTACCCACCCCTTTCTCAGCCTAACCTGATCTGCCACCTTCAAATGCGTCTCCTGTAGCATAACCACATCTGCCTTCAGTCCCTTTAGGTGCGCCAACACCCGGGCCCTCTTGACCGGCCCTTTCAGGCCCCTCACATTCCAAGTTATCGGCCGAATCAGGGGGCTTCCCGCCCCCCTTCCCCCCCTTGCCGACTAGCCATCTCCCTTTTTAGGCAAGCCACGTGCCCGCGCCTCCCGCACCCTCCGTTCCCCCAGGCGGCGGACCCCCGCCCCGACTCCCTCTCCTAGCTCCAGCTCCCCTTTGGCCAATGCAGCAGCAACCGTCCCCCCCCTCCCCCCTACTCTCCCCCCCCCCTCCCCCAGCTAGATCCTCCTCTAGCCGTTTTGCTCCCCCCATGGCACTCACGTAAGTCAGCTGACTCCTGCTGACTCCGGCCTCTCCCGCCACTCCATCGACCCCCCCAGTGTGAGAGTCCCTCCACCTCCCCCTGGCAGTCAGTGTGTGCTCATCTCCAGCACTGCCCTTCCCCCCGGCCCCACCCCCTTCCTTTCCTAGCACGGGAAAAAGCCAGCGCTTTCCATCCAAGCTGGCCCCGCCCTCTCTGCCCAGCTCCCTTTTTGCGGCCTTCTCTCAACTCCCCATCCCGGGCCTCCAACCCCCCCCCCCCCCCCCCCACTCTGCGGGGCCCTGTCCATCCAACACCGACACCCACATCACCCAGCCCCCACATCGAACCATTTCGCCCAACCCCACCCAGCACCAAAGAAAACAGAACAGAACATCCCCCAAAACACAGTAACCCCCCCTAGGCACCCCTTCCCATCAAACCCTCAGTTCGAGTCCAACCTTTCAGTTTGGATAAAGGTCCACGCCTCATCTGGCCTCTAGAAGTAGTGGTGCCGATCCTGAAATGTGACCCACAATCGCGCTGGCTGCAGCATCCCGAACTTCACCCCATTCCGATGTAGAACCGCCTTAGCCCGGTTGAAGCCGGCCCTCTTCTTGGCCATCTCCGCGCTCCAGTCCTGGTATATTCGGATCTCTGTGTTCTCCCACCTGCTGCTCCGCTTTTCTTTGGCCCATCGACCAATTATCCATGTCCTAAAATTTTCTTGCCACTTCTTGTGCAGCGCCTCGTGCGCCTCCACCTTCACCGTCAGGCCCAGGATCTCATCCTCGTTCTCCGAGGCTTTTTGCCACACCTCCCGGATCGCCGCCCCTTGGGCCTTCTGGGTCTCCACCAGCTTCTCGATCGACGCCTTCATTGGCTCTAGCAGTTCTGCCTTCAGCTCCGCAAAGCAGCTTTTGAGGAACTCCTGCTGCTCCTGCGACCATAGCGCCCACGCTGCTTGGTCTCCACCCGCCGCCATCTTGCCTCTCCCCCCTAGCACTTTTCGCTGCACTAAAATCACTTTCTTGACCGCTCCACTCCTGGTCCAATCTATACAGTGCCGGGGGAACCGTACTGTCACCTTCCCATGCTGGGAACCGTCGAACAATTGCCGTTGGGGCCCCTCAAAAGAGCCCAAAAGTCCGTTTCTGGCGGGAGCTGCCGAACGTGCGACTTAGCTCAGCGTAGCCGCACCCGGAAGTTGAGCCTGACAAATCTTAACTGTTTGTTCTAACGACAGCTCTGATTCCCTCAGCAACTGTTCCTTCAGCTTATTATCATTCACACCAAATCATAGTCCCGAAACATGGACGATTCCACAGAAAAATTACAGGTTTTAGCTTTTAACTTTAAATCAGTGATGAAATGATCTATGGACTCTCTTGTCTTCTATAAATGTGAGCTAAACACATAGCATTCAGAAATGTAACTCTTTCTGGGGGTGCAATGTGCATCAAATTTTCAAATTACGATCTTCATCGCTTGCAAATTTAATTGTATTAAACTCAGCAATTGCTTCTGGCCCTGCCGCTGTTAGGAGCATCGCTACCTTACATAAATCTGATTGATCTTCTAAATTTACTGCAGTAAGAAACAGATTAAATCATTGTTTAAATGCTCCTCAGTTGCTGTCCACATTACCATGAAATCTGAGACTCATTGGTGGCTTCAACGACTCCATGTTGTTAATTCCTGCCGTCTGCAAAATCTTCAAATATCCTCATGGCAGGCTTTCTCAGTTTTTAATACATTCCAACCCTGGTACCATGTAATGTTCTTGTCGGATGGGCTGATTTATATTACAAAAACACTTGTAGCTGCAGCTATAAATGATTTAACATTAACTGTGCATAAACTATTTACAAAACAACAGATGAATAACAGTATGATCATGCTCAAGCAACCTCTCTCTCTAGCTCCCTCCAGCCAGTCTCAGGGATCACCTGACTCTAACATTCACTTATATACCAATGAGAGTCCTAGCAGCAAGTTGGTGAATTACAACACAACCATGATATCACCACAATGACAAATTTGGTAATGTGCATTATATAACCTGCAAATTCAAACCTGTAAAGGGCAAATAAAAAAGCATTTTAAATGTTACTGAGTTTCGATTGCAATTTCAAACAGTTCAGCTATTACAGCACTTGCTTTCAACAGTGAACCAGACAATATTTGACTTTTTTAGTGAATGTTATTTATCAGTGCATAGGGCAGAAAACAAAATTGGAAACTCTTTTGAATTTATCATCTTTAAATAATTTGTAGCTCCTATTCAGGATATTACATACGCTGGAATTACTTTACCACAATGACAGGGTTATGCTATTAGATGTGATAGCTGTAATTATCATTCAACAGGGTGATCTGTCAAGCTCAGGTTTTTGTGATGAATCATTTTCATTCATGAATTATCACTTTTGCTGTCCCTGAAACAGTCGCAACAAGTCTCTGTTAAGGGAATCTATCTTGTTTCGAAGGAACCCACATTGCAGATTCTTATTGTTCATCAGACGAATGAACATTGTGCTCATCTACCACTCATATCAATCTTCATCTATAGTCCTCTACAAATCACTAATTACAGTTCCCTTCCATGACACTGGCTCATTTGAATGATGCACCATAACCAGAGCATGTAACTCATGCGTTCTTGGGGTGGATTACATTAGCTTAATGATCTCCACACAAGTTAAGAAGCCTTAATGGCTCAGAGAAGCGCAAGAACAACTTGTAGGCCTCAGGTACATTGGAAGATAGTAATTTAATTTTGTTGTAAGTGTTACTTTGGTGTGTTTGCAGTGGTTGTGTTTAGCATCAAATCTTATCGGAATAAGAAACATAAATTATTAAGTAGAAAAGGTCAGTCAGTCCATGAAGCAGACACCCTGGACTATTTCCAATTCATTTTTATAAAGGAGTCTGTGCGGTTTTATAAAGCAGTCTGTACGTAAAATTCCCAGGCCCAAAGATGATCACTGGGAAATTGTACTTGTACAAACGTTAGTGAGGCCCCTACACCGAGGAATTTGAAAAGCAGGGTTAGATTTAATTTTCTAAAGACGTGATTCTCAGAGCCGCTGCGCCAAAATCGCGTTCGGTGCGGGGACGGAGAATGGCCATTTACCCGGAAATCAGGACTGGCGCCGCTCCCGCAATTCTCCGATCCCCGGAGAATCGCTCGGGAGTCGCTCACGCAGGAACTACGCGGTGTGGCTAGGGGGGGCATTGACAGAGGCGCCCCCCTCAGCGATTCTCCGCGCAAAATTGGCTGAGTTCCCGACGGCGTGGTTGTATCAACGTATCGGTCATCGGGAATCTCGGGTGGTTCCGGACTCAGCCCGTGGCCGCCCTGGTGGGGGCGGGGGGATCGATCACCGGGGGGGCCTCATAGACAGCCAGGGGAGTGAATGTGCGTCACGGACCCGCGGGCACGTGCAATCTCGGGGCCTACATTTTTGATGCCGCTCCGCAGTCCGAATCCGCCATGTCTCACGGGGCGGCCGTTGCAGGCCGCTGCCATGCGCATGCGCGGACTCCCGACTGGAAGTGCGGGGCCCCATATCCGCAGCCAGAGCTGCGAGGAGCACTCCGGGGCACTACCAGCCCCCCGCAGGTAGGAGAATCGCTCAGGACTTTTGTGCTCAAATACCCATCATCTCTTTCCCTTATCCAGAACAATGCAATCTACATTAACAAATACTAACAAACCATAATAATGTACTTTATAGGATAGAGATATCCAAAAACCTCACTACCATCGCCAAATCTTACCACTGATCATATATCCTAGCTACTTCATTCTATGTCCTCCCCCCTCACTTTTTTCCATTCTCTCTCTCCTTCTTCTCTTCTCTCCTCTCTTTACCCTCCATCACTCCATCAACCTCTGCTGACCAAACCTCACCCTTCCATGCCCTCTTTTCCTGAACCTTTTGCTATATTCATCCTTATTCTTTTGCCCCACCCCTCTTAAATTGGAGCGGCATACCTCCAAACACCCCCACCCCCACCAACCTCCCTCCCAGAATGAAAATCCTGTCCTTCCTGACACTTTCTCTCAAAGTGAGCGGATCGAACCGGGAAATTTCCCGACCCCTGCTCCTCGCCTCAAGGATGGAAATGCAGCCCCATATGTTTTGCTGTGTCTCAGTTGGTAGCTCTCTCGCCTCAAGAGTCACGAGGTTCCCACTCCAGCCCATAAGCACAAAAGCACAGCTGACATGGCAGTGCAGCACTGAGGGAGAGCCTTACTGTTTGAGGTGCCACTTCTGGATGAGATAATCCCAGGCTCCATTAGCCTACTTGGTTGGACGTGCCAAGTCCCATGAGGCTACTTAGAAAAAAAATGAGAAAGGAATTCCAGCCAACATTAATTCCTCAGTTGACATCAGAAAAACAGATTAGCCAGTGAGTATCACAAGGCTGTCGAGGGAGTTTGCTCTGCTCAAATTACTGCTGCATTTCCTACATTAGAACCATTAAAATTCAAAGTACTTATTGGCAGCAAAGTGCTTGGAGACGTCCAGTAGTTGCGAAAAACATTATTCAAGTGCAGGTAGGTGGTCCACGCTATCCAGGCCTCGCAGTATTCTGTAAGTTTCAATAAGATCCCCCCTCATCCTTCTAAACTCCAATGAGTACGGACTCAGAGTCCTCAACCATTCTTCATACGACAAGTTCTTCATTCCAGGGATAATTCTTGTGAACCTCCTCTGGACCCTTTCCAAGGCCAGCACATCCTTCCTTCGATACAGAGCCCAAAACTGTTCACAATACTCGAAAGGAGACCTGACCAGAGCCTTATACAGCCTCAGAAGTACATCCCTGGTCTTGTATTCTAGCCCTCTTGACATGAATGCTAACATTGCATTTGCCTTCTTAACTGCAAGCTGAACCTGTGAACAAGGACTTCCAAGTCCCTTTATGCTTCTGATTTCCGAAGCATTTCCCCATTTAGAAAATAGTCAATGCCTAAATTCCTCCTTCCAAAGTGCATAATCTCACACTTTTCCACATTGTATTTCATTTGCCACTTCATTGCCCACTCTCCTAGCTTGTCCAAATCCTTCTGCAGCCCCCTCAATACTACCTGTCCCTCTACAGATCTTTGTAAATCATCTAGCCATCTTTTTGTCATGTCAGTAAGGTTTAAGGTATTTAATAAGTAGTGTGACATTGTAAAACTCACTGCGTACCCTTTGTTAATTTATGCATCTGTGTGCAATCAGAAATGTGCCAAAAGAGAACACATTAATATTTAATTAGCTGAATCAAATTTCACATCATTAAGATTCGCTGTTCTTTGTTCCTTATTAAAATTAAATTTCAGTGCCATGTGGCATTCTTGAGCCTATATGGTAACAAAATGGGTTTCCTCCGGGTGCTCCGGTTTCCTCCACAAATCCCGAAAGATGTGCTGTTAGATAATTTGGACATTCTGAATTCTCCCTCCGTGTACCCGAACAGGCACCAGAATGTGGCGACTCGGGTCATTTCACAGTAACTTTGTTGCAGTGTTAATGTAAGCCTACTTGTGATAATAAAGATTATAATAATTATTATTAAAATGGACATTCCACATTGACTTTCATTTAATCGCAGCTTCAAACGTAGCTTTAAAAGTAGTTTGTATTGGAAGTTCAGAGACCAGAATATAAATTCCGACAAGGAGACATTTATGCAGTGATATTCGGATCATTTATTGAGTAACAGAAGTTATACATAAAAAAACAAAGACAACTGGTGTTCTCATTCAGATGTTCTCGCTTCCCACTGATGGGAGTGCACAGATGGCTCGTGAATCCTCTTCTCCTGTCTCTCTCCATCTTCTTCTAATCTGTGCAACTCCTGTCTCAGCATTTCCTTCACCATATTTGGTAAAAGTCCATCAGTCAGTCCAGTCTCCAACTTGCAAAATGTTGTTCCACAATAATCAAAACTTGTTGCATAGTCTTGACGTCTGTCCCAGAATCAATAGCTTGTTAAAACTTATTCACACTTTGCTAATCTCGACATCCCTGCTTTTCTTCCCATTTATCTGTTCCTATTATCAGTCCGCAGATGTTAGGGGAGGAAGTGGTGTATTGGTATTGTCATTGGACTAGTAATCCAGAGACCCAGGGCGAAATTCTCCGTAAACGGCGCGATGTCCGCCGACCGGCGCAAAAAACGGCGCAAATCAGTCCGGCATCACGCCGCCCCAAAGGTGCGGAATCCTCCGCATCTTGAGCGGCTGAGCCCTAACCTTGAGGGGCTAGGCCCGTGATTTCCGCCCCGCCAGCTGGCAGGAAAGGCCTTTGGTGCCCCGCCAGCTGGCGCGGAAATGACATTGCCGGGCGGCGCATGCGCGGGAGCGTCAGGGGCCGCTCATGGCATCCCCGCGCATGCGCAGTGGAGGGGGTCCCTTCTGCCTCCGCCATGGTGGAGACCATGGCGAAGGCGGAAGGAAAAGAGTGCCCCCACGGCACAGGCCCGCCCGCGGATCGGTGGGCCCCGATCGCAGGCCAGGCCACCGTGGGGGCACCCCCCGGCGCCAGATCGCCCCTCGCCCCCCCGGACCCCAGAGCCCGCCCGCGCCGCCTTGTCCCGCCAGTAAGAGAGGTGGTTTAATCCACGCTGGCGGGACAGGCATTCTAGCAGCGGGACTTCGGCCCATCCGGGCCGGAGAATCGCCGGGGGGGGGGGCCGCCAACCGACGCTACGTGATTCCCGCCCCCGCCGAATCCCCGGTGCCGGAGAATTCGGCAACCGGCGAGGGCGGGATTCACGCCAGCCCCCGGCAATTCTCCGACCCGGCGGGGGGTCGGAGAATCTCGCCCCCAGATTCATGCACTGGGGACCCGGGTTTGAAGGCCACTATGGCAGATGATGAAATTTGAATTCAATAAATATCTGGAATTAAAAGTCTAATGATGACCCTGAAATCATTG
Source organism: Scyliorhinus torazame (assembly GCF_047496885.1). Lineage (NCBI taxonomy): Eukaryota > Metazoa > Chordata > Chondrichthyes > Carcharhiniformes > Scyliorhinidae > Scyliorhinus > Scyliorhinus torazame. The sequence continues at coordinate 103,680,687 of NC_092727.1, forward strand.
CTGATTGACGTAAAAACCCATTTGGTTCATTAATATCCTTGAAGGCAGGAAATCTGTCATCTTACCTGTTCTGGCCTACATGTGTCTCCAGACCCACAGCAATGTGGTTGACTCTAAAATGTCCTCAGAGATGGGCAATAAATGCTGGCCCTGCCAGCGATGCCCACATCCCATGAATGAAAATTTTAAAAAGAACAATATGATTTCGGAAAACTCGAGCCATTCATTCTCTGCTTTTTCATCATCACTTCCCTAATTATCTCTCTCACAACATTTTTCTCCAACCATCATGTGACATCTTCAGTTAGGGCTAACTTAAAGCTAGCAGTATTTTCCAGTTAAAACACATACCAGCAATTAACTCTTTTACCGAATGCTTATACAAAATCTGCATAAAAGAACATAAAATTCATAATACAAAAAGATATGAAAAGCCAACATTTCCTGCACTAGAGATTGGAACTTGAAAAATAATACTGAAAACTTATGCTCCAGAACATTCCGCACCCCAAGCCAAGCTGTTCCAGTACAGCTACAACACCACCATCTATCCGACAAAGTGGAAAATTGCCCAGGTGTGTCCTGTGCCCAATAAGCTGGACAAATCCAACCCGGCTGATTACCGACCCATCAGTCCACTCTCCATCATTTACAGCACTGCCAAGCAGCACTTACTCAGCAATAACATGCTCACTGATGCTCAGTCTGGGTTCAGCCAGGATCATTCAGCTCCTGAACTACAACCTTGGTTCAAACATGGACAAAAGAGCTGAGTTCCAGAGGTGAGATGAGAGTCACTACCCTTGACATCAAGGCACTATTTGACCGAGGATGGCATCAAGGAGCCCTAGCAAAACTGGAGTCAATGGGAATCAGGGGGAAAACTCTCCTCTGGTTGGAGCCATACCTGGGACAAAGAAAGATGGCAGTGGTGATTGGAGGTTAATCATCTAAATTCCAGGAGTTCTTCAGGCACAACCACAGTTGTTTCGTCAATGACCTTCCTTCCGTCAGAGGATCAGAAGTGGGGAAGTTCACTGATGACTGCTCAATGTTCAGCACCATTCATGAGCCCTCAGATACTGAAACAGTCCATGTCCAAATGCAACAAGACCTGGACAATATCCAAGCTTGGGCTGACAAGTGGCAAGTTACATTTGCGCCACACATGTGCCAGGCAATGACCATCTCCTACAAGAGAGAATCAAACCATCACTCCTTGACATTCAGTGGCATTACCATTGCTGAAACCTCCACTGTCAATGGCAACATTCTGGAGGTTGCCTTGCCATTGACCAGAAACTTAACTGTACTAGCCATATAAATACTGTGGTTACAAGGGAAGGTCAGAGGCTAGGAATTCTGCCCACCATCTACAAGACACAAGTGTGATGGAGTACTCTCCAGTTGCCTGGATGAGTGCAGCTCTAATAATACTCAAGAGGTTCAGCACCATTCAGGACAAAGCAACCCTGCTTGATTGCCACCCCTTCCTCAAAGAACCACTCCCTCCACCAACAACGAACGTTAGCAGCAGTGTACCACTTCTTTGACAATACCTTCCAAACCCACAACCGCTACCACCTAGAAGGACAAGGATAACATACACATGGGAACATCACCACCTGGAAGTTCTCCTGCAAGTCACTCCACATCATGACTTGGAAATATATCACCGTTCCTTCACTTTCACTGGGTCAACACCCTGGACCTCCCTCCCTAACAGCAATGTACATTTACTTACACCACAAAGATTACTGGTGTTCAAGAAGACAACTTGCCACTACCTTCTCAAAGACAATTAAGGATGGGCAATAAATGCTGGCCTAGTCAGCGATAACCGCATTTCATGAATAAATTTTTTAAAAATTATAAACAATATCAACCTTGTCCTTAAAAACAACTTCCCAAAGCAGAGAACTAAGATGCTTTCCAATGTTGCTAGGTTTACAATGGAAATCAGCTGCTGTAATTCTTGAGTCAATAACTTACTAAATTGTTTTTGTAGTATCACATCAGGAAGCAAAGTTGGCCAGGATATTGGAAGAACTCCTTGTTCGTCTTCAAAAGTGTCCGTGGGATGCTTGAAGTTCACCCCAGCTGACAGAGACTTAGACCAATTACCAAGCATTTTGTCATGGCTGAACGTGATGTTCTGATTATATTCTTCTGCCAATGTTGCTTTTAGCCTAGATGCTAGGAGGTTCACAAGATTGTTTCATGGCAATTGTGCCTCCTAACATTCTGTCCCTTCCTGCGAGATAGCATCTGGGCTCCATTTTGCACCTACTCAGACACCAGGGCGTGATGATTTATTTTGTGCATTACTTGGGCAGGCAAGTGATCAGGGTGAACACAGTGGTGGCCCAGAGGAATTGGAAAGGTGCTTAGGCAAATTTTGGCGATTGGTCCTTAATAAAATGTGATTGGTAAGCCGTCACCATGAAACACAATCGCCAGTCACCAGCTCAGCGATCTGGAGGTGGGAAATTGTCCGGCAGGGACAAATGTGAATGGTCAGCATAGAATCAAAGAACCACAGAATTTACAGTGCAGAAGGAATCCATTCTCCCCATTGAGCCTGCACCGGCTCTGGGAAAGAGCACCCTACTTACGCCCACGCCTCCACCCTATCCCCGTAACCCAGTAACCCAACCTAATCTTTTGGACACTCAGGGGTCATTTATCATGGCCAATCCACCGAACCTGCACATCCACTGCCCACTGGGTAGGCGGAGCTGGAACTGATGAGAATCGGGTGAGCCAAGAAGAAAATTATGCGGGCACCTTAACAGTGATCTTCTTTTTTCTGATGGGAACTTCATCTCTATGATTGGCAGTCCACCTAAAAATCATGATGCGCAAGGACCACTCAGCTGTAAGTCTTTGGTTTCATCAATGCCCTAATTTTAAGTGCAACTGGGGCAATATAGTGACATGAGATTTCTCTTCACAATGCTTCAGAGAGAAGCTCAGTGCAGTTATCTTGTTTTATTATCAAGCATTTTTGGAATGAAATTAGACATCCATTATTTTCGACATTTGCAGTAATATGCTGGTCTTAGACACCTGTCGTACTCCTTCCCTTAACTTTGATACGTCTTTATTCGCTATGTAAGACACTGAGACAACCAAAACCTCTCCATTAAATACTATGGCCATCCTTCTGAACACTGTTACCATCTACTCATGTTGCATCCTGTCCAACAGTGTTGGAATTCTTTTCCCAGATGGGCCTACTTCACGTGCCTTCTGCCTAATAATAATAATAATAATAGCTTATTATAACAAGTAGGCTTCAATGAATTTACTGTGAAAAGTCCCTCGTGCGCCACATTCCCGCACCTGTTCGGGGAGGCCAGTGCAGGAATTGAATCCGCGTTGCTGGCATTGTGCTGCATTGCAAGCCAGCTATGTAGTCCACTGTGCTAAACCAGCCCCTACACCAGCCTACTATCACTCTCTAAGTTGACCTGAGAGAGAGAGTGTACAGCTTCGGTTTGACATCACGGGCGAAATTCTCCATAATCGGCGCAATGTCAGCCGACCGGCGCCAAAAACGCGCAAATCAGTCCGGCATCGCGCCACCCCAAAGGTGCGGAATCCTCCGCATTTGGGGGGCCGAGCCCTAACCTTGAGGGGCTAGGCCTGCGCCGGACTGATTTCCGCCCAGCCAGCTGGCGGGAAAGGCCTTTGGTGCCCCGCCAGCTGGCGCGGAAATGACATTGCCGGGCAGCGCATGCGCGGGAGAGTTAGCGGCTGCTCACGGCATCCCCGCGCATGCGCAGTGGAGGGGGTCTCTTCCGCCTCCGTCATGGTGGAGGCCATGGCGAAGGCGGAAGGAAAAGAGTGCCCCCACGGCACAGGCCCGCCCACGGATCGGTGAGCCCTGATCGCGGGCCAGGCCACTGTGGAGGCACCCCCCGGGGCCACATAGCCCCGCGCCCCCCCCAGGACCCCGGAGCCCGCCCGCGCCGCCTTGTCCCGCCGGTAAGAGAGGTGGTTTAATCCACGCCGGTGGGACAGGCATTCCAGCAGCGGGACTTCGGCCCATCGGGCCAGAGAATCGCTGGGGGGGGGCCCGCCAACCGGCGCGGTGCGATTCCCGCCCCCGCCGAATCTCCGGTGCCGGAGGATTCGGCAACCGGCGGGGGCGGTATTCACGCCAACCCCCGGCGTTTATCCGACCCGGCGGGGGGTCGGAGAATCTCGCCCCACATTTCCAACTATGTGGTATTCCCTTAGTACAGGACTGGAGCATTAGCCTTCATTGTGACACTCAAGTCTCGGGTGGGATTTGAACCTTCTGTTCCAGAAGTGGGATTGCAATTGACTGAGCCACAGCTGAAATGCTGCCAACTAGCACACTCAACCCCTTCAATTATGTCAGTTAGGATCCCAATTTGAGGAAATGTTACTGCACCACAGGAATAATAACACTGGCCAATAGGTATCTTTTATGGCAGCGGGACGGTGCCATCAATTCTGGCCTTGGGAGATTGCGTGGAGTTTGCACTTTCTAATGGGTTGGTCATGCTAAATTGCCCCTCAGTGTCCAACGATTTTTTTTTAAATTTAGAGTATCCAATTATTTTTTCCAATTAAGGGGCAATTTAGCGTGGCCAATCCACCTACCCTGCACATCGTTGGGTTGTGGGGGTGAAACCCACGCAAACCCGGGGAGAATGTGCAAACTCCACACGGACAACGACCCAGGGATGGGATCGAACCTCGGACCTCAGCACTGTGAGGCAGCAGTGCTAACCACAGTTCCACCGTGCTGACTTTATTAGTGTCCAAAGATGTGCAGGTTAGTTGAGGTTATGGGGTTACAGGATAGAAAAAGGTTTAGATATGGTGCTCTTTTGGAGCGTCAGTGCAGACCTGATGGGCTGAATGGCCTCCTTCTGCACTGAAGGGATTCTATGGTTCTATGTTAAAACAAACTTTAATTTAAACACAGTATTAACCACATTAACAACAAAGAAATTGCTTTACAGTTAACGGTTCCTAAAGACGAAACTCTAACTTACTTCCTAAATCTGCCACTTAATGTTCCAATTAAACCAACCAATATAGTTCAAATATCACTTATAAACAAAGTTAACAGCCAATCGGGTCTTACTTGCTTTTTTCCGTGCAGAGACCTTGGAGCAAACTGAAAAGCATTTCTTGTCAGACTAAAATGCTATGACAAACTGCAGCTACAGACAGACCTGGCCCCTTCCCTTATTTACATCATCTGTACCCAAAGCATTAGTCATCCTTCTGTTTATCCACAAGATGTCCTATGACCTGTTTAACCAAGACCAAATACAATGGGTCATTTAACAGAAAGTAAAGCAGAGTCCCGTTGCGGGCACATTTAGCAGAGCCTTTCCCGGCAGTTGCAGCACTGAGAACGACCCCGCTATTAAACGGGACTCTGCTCTTTTTCGGGCCTCAGCAAGGAAGGCTCTGCCAAGGATGCATTGAGCTTAATTTCCTGCACTGAAGTGCAGGAGGAGATTGGGTCAACACCCAGCACCCCAAATTACCAATTGGGGGGTCCTCAATCCCGCAAGGGCAGGGTACCCCAGCCCCAATTCCTGGCACAGGCAAGATGGCACCTGGGCACTGCCAGCCTGGACGTACACCTGCCACAGTGCCATGCAGGTGACACTGCATGGGTGCCCAGTTGTCACTGCCAGCCTAGCAGTGCCAAGGAGCATCAACAGTGCCAAGGTACCACCCTGTCAAGCACATGACCACCTGAGTACCTCTAATTGCCTGGGCGACCCCCTCAAGTGCCCTTCCGCCTGGTCCACGTTTATGGAGACCAGTGGTAAATGGCATCCAGCCAGGGTAACTGAGGCAAAAGAATTCAATCTCGGGCATTGGATAGATCTGTTGTAGACACATTCAAGTGAGCCTAACTGTTCACTTCAATATGCTAATTTAGGTCCCACCCATTGTGGGTGGGATACAAATTACGATGTCTTGCAAGGTTTTGTTAGATTTCGAGAGGTGTGACAAGCCGGGTAAATATCGCGAGAGGCCTCTTGCGGGATTTACCAGCCGCGTTGCGTCCCGAGTAGGGCACGGCCATCAGATCATGCCCAACATCTCTCATAAATTATCTATACCCAGGGACCTCTAAACCAAAACAATATTCCATTAGCCAGCTATCTGTAAACAAGCTTCTCAAATCTGCAGAACACTCCCCCTGCAAAATCAAGGATTACCTCACTTTCATGACAAGTAAATCACAGCTTTAGCAGACAAACTCTCTGTATGAATCATACCTAGATTTTTTAAACAGCTTTACTGCAAGAAATTTAAAATATAACAATTTCTTACATTTATCACACGTCATTATCCTTCCTGAGGAAACCCTTATATTCCCTCTTAAATATAATCAGCACGGAAGCTGTCAGAAATCGACTTAACTACTCTGGGGATCTCTTCCAGACACATTTGTTTTTCAGTTTCAGCCTTGAAACTGTTCCACGTGATAATCCTTCTCACTTGCACATACAGCAGATTGTGCTCTATTGTTTTTCAAAAAAATAATGAAGTAATGGGCTGTCTTTGCGGTTACATAACTGTTCAAAAAGCTGGAACAGTGACACCAAGTGTCAGCCTATAGAATTACAGCAAATGCACCACTGTGACGTTACCCTGAGCAGCAAACGAATGGCACTGGCTGCACTCTCCATGAGATTTTGCACTGGTGCCCACTGGGTATCAGAGAGGTAGAAAAGCTGGGTGCCCTCTTCAGAGTACCTGGAATTTATGAACTAGTGGAAGCAATTATGTATCTCCTGAATCAAACAGATTGAAGGATCGTTAATCGGCACCATAGTGCCTGAATCTTGAAGTATAAATCAGGTCCAGACAGCAAAATAACGAGTGGGAAAGAAGAGGATAAAAAAGGCAAAACAAAATAACGAAACTTTTTAAAAAAATCTCCGGCAATGATTAAATCTGAAGAAATTAAGCTTGTAAAGGTTAGGTTTCAGTGCCATACAGTTAGGCGTAATTAAGCCTTGCCATGGTGTTAAAGGACACTTACAATTAGAACAGAAGAGGCCAAGATTTTTCTGGCAAGTTTGGTGCCTGTCTCTGAGGTAAGCAGAGTACGTGCACACTGCTGAATATACTAGATTGGCGAGCTATCATTCCAGTGCTGCCTCTGGAGAAGGAGCAGGACACCTTAGACAGCAACTTCCAGATCTCTGTATTTAAACAACACAGGTCTGCTCACTGGAGGTTGTTTTCCAATTTCCACACAGGTAACAAAGAGCAATCTTAGCCTCACTGTTTGGCCATTGATGTCCTAAATGGACTACTCTAAATCTATCACAGTTGACCAGAAGGGTAATTTCTAAGATTATCAGTGATAAAGATTGGTCGACACCCATTAACTCAACTGCCCTTGCATGAAATAAAAAATCAATTGATCCAACAAGTTGAGTTAAATTATTTAATTAGTGGTCGCAGGAAGTTTCTTGTTTAGCACGATTTTCAAATCCAAACAGATTATTTCAATTAAGCAATTTTGAATAATAATAATAATCGCTTATTGTCACAAGTAGGCTTCAATGAAGTTGCTGTGAAAAGCCCCTGAGCTATAACCACAATCTGAAGTCTGATAATGAGGCTGTTGAGGTATAATCTCGGGCCAGAATTAAGAGAATTGCAAAAAGGTGCAACTTCATGAAGGAATGTCCATTTTTGCAGACATGCTGTAATTTTACATTTCATCTGTAACTATTAATAATGAAGTTGTTCGCTAAAACTGACACATTTATTGTAAACGGCACTGATTCAGAACAGAGGAAGAAATTAACGTCGCTGCGCCCAACTCAGAGGTTACGTGAAATCACGCGAGAAGGCACCAGGCGCGGTATCCTGACGTCATCACGCACTTGTGATATTTCAGTTGACGGGCGTGCGCGGGAGTTGAAAGCGCGTCCACTGACAATTAAGCGAGCAATTAAGCCCATTTAAGGAGTCAATTGAAAATGATTTTACATAGGAACATGGAAAATAGGAGCAGGAGGAGGCCGTTCAGCCCTTTGAGCCGAACGCAGCCAAGGATACATGGCTCGTCTAATTTTACGGTTGCCGAGCAAGCTGATTGGCCAGACGACCTTTGCGTTTGCATGTTGTACGCGGTCCGGTTTAGCTCAGTTGGCTGGACAGTTAGTTTTTGATGCAGAGCAAGGCCAACAGCGAGGATTCAATTCTGTAATAAAATTTGAAAAGATGTCTGGGGACTGAGCTTTCCTGAGTTCTGCTGCCAGGTGTTTGAATGTGCCACCAAGATACAATTAGCTGGGGGGCGGGGACTTTTCTTCGGGATTTAATTTGTCGAGATCTGCAGGCCCCGCACACAGCTCTGCAGCAGCTGTCCAACTTGAGGGAACCCATTAGAAGCGCCATCCCGCACCCGCCTTTTTTATAATGCCTGTCCTCTCACCCCCACCCCCCCCCCACCCACAGCTCCACCCCACCCCCTCCCTCCCCCCCCCACCCCTCAGCAGCGCTGAGCCTTTCTCAGGGCGCGTTTTACAATGGCTGCCATTAATTGCCAGCGCCAGGGACCCAGGCATGATTGTGGAGTTTCTGCATTCTCCCCATGTCTGTGTAGGTTTCCAACGGGTGCTCCGGTTTCCTCCCACAGTCCAAAGATGCGCAGGTTAGGTGGATTGGCCATGCTAAATTGTCCCTTAGTGTCCAAGGATGTGTAGGTTAGGTTATGGGGATAGGCCAGGTTCGATGAGGGAGTGGACCTTGTTATGGGCCAGGGTTTAGAGAATCCCAAAGTGTATCATGGAGTTCACCTGACCCACAACTTTTAATAGATTGTGGTATGGGGAGCACACAGCTCACTTTACAGGTATGGTACAACAGAAAATGGACCAGTGGTTTTTAAAACAAAACAATGTTTATTCTATGAACTCAAGGTAACCTTTCTAAAAGAAACAGTGAACATCTTAGCAACCAGTAAATCAAATACACCCTCCAAAGAATACAACACTAAGTAATCTGTATGCTGTTCTTTTAACATCCAAAAGACTTAACAAACCTCCAAACAGGAGTACATCAGTGTTTACATTCAAGACTGAACACATTTATACTTCTTCTGAATTCACCAAATGATCCATAGATAGTTTTTGGATGGCAGAGATCAACAGCAGTGCAGCTCACTTTTAACTTCAGATTCAGCTCACTGAAAAACACAGACACACCCAAGCTCTTTCTCAAACTGAAACCAAAAAACAGCAGAAGTAGAGCTCAGCTCCACCCACACTCTGACATCACTCCAGTAACATGAGCAGCTCCATTTCTTAAAGGTACATTTCTTAAACACCCATTTCTTAAAGGGTACTCTCACATGACAACCTGTATAGAGTGCTCTTTCGGAAGGCCGGTGCAAACACAATGGGCCAAATGGACTCCTCCTGCACTGTTGGGATTCTATGATTACAAGTAGGTCTACTGCCATGAAATTCTAGGCAAGGGGATTTATGCAGCTTTTTTGAAACAAATGGATTGTACTTAATCAGCTGTGTTTACAACATGAGCTACTAATAAGCTTCCTAGAGGCACACTCACACCAGGGTAGATGTTTCTGACCCTAAAAATGTTTTCTTATCTAAGAAAACAATACTTAATATATGCTACTGTCTTCATAATACATCTCCAAGGTGATGGTCTTTGGGCTTTGTTGAATAGTTTCACCACCAATAGTATATATACATAGAAACATAGAAAACAGGTGCAGGAAGAGGCCATTTGGCCCTTCGAGTCTGCACCGGCTCTTGGAAAGAGCACCCTACCCAAGGTCAACACCTCCACCCTATCCCCATGACCCAGTAACCACACCCAACACTAAGGGCAATTTTGGACACTAAGGGCAATTTAGCATGGCCAATCCACCTAACCTGCACATCTTTGGACTGTGGGCGGAAGCCGGAGCACCCGGAGGAAACCCACGCACACACGGGGAGGATGTGCAGACTCCGCACAGACAGTGACCCAAGCCGGAACTGAACCTGGGACCCTGGAGCTGTGAAGCAATTGTGCTATCCACAATGCTACCGTGCTGATCATCCAACTTAATAGCCTAATGCCGTCTTCCCCCCATATCGTTAAATTCACTTCATCCCAAATGCTATATCTAACTGCTTCTTGAAAACATACAATGTTTTGGCCTCAAGCACTTCTTGTGGCAACAAATTCCACAGCCTCGCCACTCTCTGGGTGAAGAAAGTTCTCCTCATCTCAGACTTAAATGGTCTACCCCATATCTTCAGAATCTGACCCCTGGTTCTGAACACCCCAACCATCAGGAACCTCCTTCTAGCATCTGCCCTGTCAAGTCCTGCTAGAATTTTATAGGTTCTACGAAATCCCCCTCATTCTTCTGAACTCCAGCGAATACAACCCTAACCGACTCAATCTCTCCTCATCTCTCAGTCCTGCGATCCCAGGAATCATCCCTGGGAAAACTCTGCTGCACTTCCTCTAGAGCAAGAACATCCTTCCTCAAATTAAGAGACAAAAACTGCACACAATATTCCAGGTGTGGCCTCACGGAGGAGCTAGCCCCTGTGCTGAGATTCCTAGAACAATCATGCTGAACTTGATGGCAGATATTTAGACGCAAATTCACAATTGCATCAGTTCTCCAAACGAGCTATTTAATAATAATAATAGCTTGTTGTCACAAGTAGGCTTCAATGAAGTTACTGTGAAAAGCCAGTTGCCACATTCCGGCGCCTGTCCTGGGAAGCTGGTGTGGGAATTGAACCCACGCTGCTGGCATGTTCTGCATTCCAAGCCAGCGGTTTAGCCCACTGTGCTAAACCAGCCCCTATACCAATATTGTTATACCAACAATAGTAGATAGGAGAGGGAGGACTATGCACCTGCATGTAAGTGTGAAACTGGAATATACAAACACTTTCATTTTGGATCTGAGGGGGTCCAGTGAATTTCCATTATGTTTCTGAGGTGCACCGAATGCAAAAACTGGGACATCACCATCTCGTCAAACTGTTTCCAGCATTTTACCATTGTTGACAAGGGAATTTTACCATATTAAAATAATGGCCTAACTGGCGATGAAGTAATATTCTGCATCTACCATATGAATGATATCTGTCCTAGAAAAAAAAAGTTTGTTAATATGTCTTGGGATCTATGCGAAAATCGCACTGCATCATTAGTGCCACTGTACTAATCAAGATGCAGGATGAATATTTACAAGATTCAAAATAATAACTTCGGCTGTTTCATTAAAGAAGCCTGTCAAAAACATTCACAATTTAATTAAAAATAAATCAAAGTTAGTGTGATTAAATTCAGAACCATTACATGTCTCAGATGATTGGAAATATCCCAGTGACTTTATGACTTTTGGAGAATGTGGTGGTCTGGTGACATTGTCACTGGACCAGTAATCCAGAGGCCCAGGCTAATGCTTGTGGGCCACAGGTTCAAATCACACCAAGGTAGGTGGTGGAATTTAAAAATTCAATGAATAAATGTGGAATTATAAAGCTCGATGAATGTTGACCATGAAATGATGTGCGCCAAGGAAATCTGCAGTCCTCAACCGGTCTCTCACCAGTCACTTCAGGCACACAGCAATGTGGTTAACTATTTAATGGCCTTGCAAGCCATTCAGTTGTATCAAACAGCTACAAAAAGGAATTAAACCAGATAGGTCACTTGGCATTGACCGAGACAGTACGGTGGCACAGTGGTTAGCACTGATGCCTCATACCGCCAGGGACCCAGGTTCAATTCCGGCCTTGGGTGACTGTGCAGTTTGCACTTTCTCACCTTGTGTGCATGGGTTTCCTCCAGGTGTTCTGGTTTCCTCCCACAGTCTAAAGATATGCAGGTTAGGTGGATTGGCCATGCTAAATTGTCCCTTAGTGTACAATGATGTGCAGCTTATATGAGGTTATGCGGTTTCACGGACAGTGTGGGAAGTGGGCCAAGATAGGGTGCTCATTCAGAGGGTCGTTGTCGACTCGATGGACTGAATGGCCTCCTTGTGCACAGTAGGAATTCTATGATTCTAGACAGCAGAAATGGCAAACCCAGCCTTGTCAACCCTGAAATTCTTTCTTCCTAACATCTGGGGGCTTATGCCAAAATCGGGACAGCTGACTCACAGATTAATCAAGCAACAACCTTTCTTTTCATCATCACCACCTGTGGCTATGCCCTGTCCTGTGGACAGGACAGATGTACCAGGGGAGGCAGCACAGTGGTACACAGTTGAGAAGGAATTCCCATGTGAGTCCTCAAAATTGACCCCCGCACCCTCTCCCTGAACTGATGAATCAGTACTCCCCCATGTTGAATACCACTTGGAGGAAGCACTGAGGGTGGAAAGGGCAGAGAATGTACTCTTGGATGGGGGAACTTCAATGTCCATTACCGAGAGTGACTCGATAGCCACTCTCGGGCTGGGGCTGGTTTAGCACAGTGGGCTAAACAGCTGGCTTGTAATGCAGAACAAGGCCAGTATCACGGGTTCAATTCCCATATGGGCCTCCCCGAACAGACACCTAGAGCCTTTTCACAGTAACTTCATTGAAGCCTACTTGTGACAATAAGTGATTCTTCTTATTATCAGCAGCACTGCTGGCCAAATCCTCAAGGTCATAGCTGCCACATTGGGTTTTTGGCAGGTGGTTATCCATCTGTCGATGAGGCATTGGTAGAAGTGACTATTGCACAGGCTTTGTGGAAACAAAGTCCCGTCTTCATATTGAGGAAACATTTATTTTGTTATGTCGTGCCAAACAGCAGAGCAGCATGTACTAGCCAAAACTAAGAGATCATGCAACCAATGGTTCGGATTTGTTGCAGCTCTGCAATCCTGCCACATCCAATCATGAATGGTGGGGGACACTTAAACAACAATTATGAGGAAGTGGCTTCACAAATATCATCATCATCAGTGATGGAGGAGCCCAGCACATCAGTGCAAAAGATAAGGCTGCAGTATTTGCAACATTCTTCAGCCAGAAGTACCGAGTGGATGACTGTAATATTTCCTTAGGTAAATAACAACTGCAACATTTATTTACAGATAATTACAACGCAGAGGTTTGCAGCCTCATGGCTGTGAATCACCTTCCATGATGGAGCTGATAGAGGAACCTACGCTTACTAGGGTGGTCCATCGCCCTGGTCCCTGATTGGTTACCTGGGCCACATGACCATTCGGCAGATCGCCCCTTAAAGGGGACAAGTGCCACATCCCTCTCTCACTAAGTTCTTTTATACATCGATAATAATTAAGTTACTTATTCCCAATAATTAGAATGTTAAACACATGCAATTAGTCCATCAGAAATTGAGTCTTTCGGTTACTTTCTGATTTCTAGTGGAGCGGTGTAACTCCATTATTGGGGGTGCCTCCATTCAGGTGCTTTCTGCAGAAACCACTACACCCGGCATCTCCTCAGGTATGGGTAACTCAGTTTCATCCGTTTCCATGGGGATGACAAACTCGCCTGTCGCAGTCTGGCTCAGTATTTCACAGTTTGGAGAGTCAGCAATGTTTCCTGCTGGCAACGTGGTTTCAGGTGGCAGTACTGGCTGCTGAGGGAACTCTTGTCCTAATAAATGGTCAAGCTGCTTCTGGAAGATTCTTCCTTGTACATCCACTTCATAAGATACAGGTGTCTTTTGATACAACAGATCCTGGGACCCAACTCGAGCCACTTCCAAAATTTCTGACATACTCGGCTTCCTCCACTGAAAACAACCTTGTTGCCTTGCCTGAATCATGATTTTCCTTCTGACTGCACTGACTCTACTGCCTCTACCCTCCCTGGAAAATTTGGAAACACCAGGCTTAGTCTGGTCCTAAGACGCTGGTCCATCAACAACTCTGCTGGCTGCTCTCTCGTTGCGGAGTGCGGAGTCGTTCTACAGCCCAGATGGAAATGTGAGACTCTGATCTCCAGGATCGCCCCTGACTGCTTTTTAAGGCCCAGCTTGAACGTTTGGACTGCTCGTTCCGCTAGTCCATTGGATGTTGGGTTGGAAGGCAAAGTCCTGATGTGCTTGATACCATTTAGGAAGGTGAAACTTTGAAATTCAGCACCCGGGAAGGCTGTTTGTTCCATTATCCGACATTATAACTTCAGGTATCCCGTGGGTCGAAAAAACGGTGGCAATTTTTCAATTGTGGGGTATAATGTCGTCTACTTTGCTTCAAACACTTCCACCCACTTTCAATGGGTATCGACAAGGAGCAAAAACATTGTGCCCAAGAAAGGCCCCATATAATCAACATGAACCCATGCCCATGGCCGGTCCGGCCATTCCCAAGGATGCAGTGGGGCTGTAGCAGGCAACATTTGTTGCATTTGGCACAGTTCACAACATTTCACCAGGTTCTCAATATCCACATCGATGCCAGGTCACCATGCATAACTCCTGGCGAGCATCTTCATCTTAGATATGCCAGACGGGGCACCATGCAATTCGGCCAGGAGCAGCTCCCTTCCTGTTACAGGGGTGACTACTCTGGCTCCCCAATCTTGGCAACTTAATTCATCCTTTCGTATATGGAATGGTTCCATCTCTTCTGAAACTGGCTCAACCTCTTAGTATCCTGTGCCTCACTTTGGACAACAGGGGATCTCTGCTGTCCAATACTTGATTTGTTGTGCCAAAACTGGCAACATGTCTCAGAAATTCAACGCTGTAACAATTTCTTGAGGTTCTGGGGGACATGCTATACACTCTGGTAAAGGTAGGTGACTAAGCACATCTGCATTCGCGCTATGTGTTCCAGGCCCATGCTTGAATATATATTTGTAGGCAGACAGAATTACCACCCAACGCTTAATTCTTGCCGATGCGATTGGTTCCTAATGACCCATTTGCGTCCTCCCGCTTGCGCGGGGCGCATCCACAGATTATATCGTCAGTATTCCATTTTCTTTGATTGGTTCACAGTAATTGGATACATTTTCCTCTTTGTTGTGCCTGAAGTACCCAGTTTCCTAATATAACGATAAAATATGCCCTGTGCCCCTTCCAGTGCTGCTTTTAAATTTCTGGAAGTTCCCAAAAGGAGTGGCTCTGGGCCTAACACTGCATTAATCACAAGGCCATCAGTACCCTTGCAGCTAAGGAAGGAGCGGTCATCTGACATAACAGCTGTGTGCTGAAATACCAGAGGGTCTGCAAGAGTCCTGGGGCGAAACAAGGAGACACCAGGTAATTTAAGTATTCCTTCCCCACCGAAAACCTCCACCCCCACCGTGCCCCACAAGAACCACCGTTGGGCCTAGAAGTCTTCTAGAAGCTATTGCCTACCAGCCTTGCAGCAGCTTGAAGCCCTCAATTCCATCAGCCAGGAGCACTGACATTGGTGAGACTTGAAGCTGCACTGTTGGCTTTCTTTCCCTTCCAATGGGCCTGCTCCGGGAGGATGGCAAGATCCATGTGTATGCTAGAAGTCAGCAAAGTTCAACTGATAAGAGTTCATAGAATCCCTACAGTGCAGAAGGAGGCCATTCAACCCATCAAGTCTGTACCGACCCTCGAAAGAGCACCCTACCTAGGCCCACTCTCCCACTCTATCCCCGTAATCTCACCTAACCATTGGGCATTATGTGGCAACTTAGCATGGCCAATCCACCTAACCTGCACACCTTTGGACTGTGGGAGGAAACCAGCGCACCCGGAGGAAATCCACACAGATATGGGGAGAACGTGCAAACTCCACACAGTCACCCAAGGTCAGAATCGAACCCGGGTCTCTGGCACCGTGAGACAGCAGTGATAATCAATGTGCCATTGTGCCATCGTGACAAGAAAATATTGATCTTAATGAGATCATAAGAGCGCAATGTAAGAATTTGGAGGAGAAAGGCTCTTCAGCCCCCTAAGTCTGCTCTGCCCTTCAATAACTTCATGGCTGATCTCATTGTGGCTTTAACTCCTTTCCTACCTTCCCCATAGCCTTTGATTCCCTTGTGGATCAAAACTCTGTCTAACTCAGTCTTGAATATACTCAATACTCAGCCTCATCTGTTCACTTGGGAAGAGGATTACAAAGATTCAAGGCCCACTGGGAGAAGAACTTCCTTGTCATCTCTGTCTCAAATGGGAGAACATTTGGGGGCGAGATTCTCCGTACCGCCGCACCCGTTATCGAGTGTAGCGCACCTCTGCCGGCACCGGGATCCTCTGTCCCAGCAGCCAGCCAATGGGCATCCCCATTGTGGGCACCCCTGCGCCATTGGAAAATCGGCGGCCGTGAGTGCGCTGCTGGTAAAGCGTGGGATCCCACCGACTGAGAATCCAACTCCTTGGGTGGGATTCTCTGATCCTGAGGCTAAGTGTTGACGCCGTCGTAAATGCTGTTGCATTTTACGAAGGCGTCTATAGGCCCCCAGGACCAGCGATCCTGCGCCCTACAGGGAGCCAGCACAGCACTGGAGCGACTCACGCAGCTCCAGCTGTCAATACCTGCGTCAAACGGGCACCGCGTGTCTGCACATGCGCGCTGCGGCAGGTGCGAATTCGCGCATGCCCGGTGCAAACGCGCGCATGTGCGCTAGTTGCCTTCTCCACGCCAGCCCTGACACAACATTGGGTAGAGTTACAGGGGCCCGGCGCAGAGTAAAAGAGACCCCCACCAGGAGAGGCCAGCCCGCTGATCGGTAGGCTCCAATCGCGGGCCAGGCCGCAGTGGAGGCCCCCCCGGGGTCGGAACACCCCTCCCCCAACCAGGCCGCCCCCCGCAGGATGGACGCCGAGGTCCCGCCAGGTAGGACCACATGTGAACGGCGCCGGTGGGACTCGGCCTAACCGCCGGGGGGGGGGGGCGTGTAGAGGCCGCACGGGCACCAATGGCGCCGATTCTCTGGTGACCAGAGAAACGGCGGACAGGCATCACGTGAGTTGCCCCCCCCCCCCCGCCCCCCCCCCTCCCCCCCCCCCCGGCGATTCCCCGACCTGGCCCGGGGTCAGAGAATGCTGCCCCCTAGTTCTAGATTCATGGGCGAAATTCTCCACCAACGGCGCGATGTCCGCCGACTGGCGCCAAAAACGGTACCAATCAGACGGGCATCGCGTCGGCCCAAAGGTGCGGAATGCTCCGCATCTTTGGCGGCCTAGCCCCAACATTGAGGGGCTAGGCCGACGCCGGAGGGATTTCCGCCCCGCCAGCTGGCGGAAATGGCGTTTGTTGCCCCGCCAGCTGGGGCGGAAATGCAGCGCATGCACGGGAGCGTCAGCGGCCGCTGACAGTTTCCAGCGCATGCGCAGTGGGGAGAGTCTCTTCCGCCTCCACCATGGTGGAGGCCGTGGCGGAGGCGGAAGGGAAAGAGTGCCCCCACAGCACAGGCCCGCCCGCGGATCGGTGGGCCCCGATCGCGGGCCAGGCCACCGTGGGGGCACCCCCCGGGGTCAGATCGCCCTGCGCCCCCCCCAGGACCCCGGAGCCCGCCCACGCCGCCTGGTCCCGCCGGTAAATACCAGGTTTGATTTACGCCGGCGGGACAGGCAATTTCTGGGCGGGACTTCGGCCCATCCGGGCCGGAGAATTGAGTGGGGGGTCCCGGCAACCGGCGCGGCCCGATTCCCACCCCCGCCCAATCTCCGGTACCGGAGACTTCGGCGGGGGCGGGGGCGGGATTCACGACGGCCAACGGCCATTCTCCGACCCGGCGGGGGATCGGAGAATGACGCCCTCTGAGAGGAAACATTCTCTCAGCATCTACCCTGTCAAGTCCCCTCAGAATCGTATATGTTTTAATAAGATCATTCCACGAAACTCCAATGGTCCCAACCTGCTCAACCATTTCTCATCGGGCAACCCTTTACCCCAGAATTGCTGTATGCAGTGTGCTAGCAATGCTGGATCTCACTTAATTTCACCCTTAGTTATCTTGGTGCCATACATGGATTATTCATGTTACGTACATCTTTTCTACTTTCCCACAATTTTAGTTTTAATCAGTCACTCAGCTCACTTATGCATTTTACTTTGTAGATGTTTGGCTACCCCTTCAGGTTTACATTCAGGGATTGAATCAGAATCATGAGCCAAAAAATAGAAAGAAGAGAGAACCAATATGGTTTCTTGGGACATGGAACTCCACTGTCCCTTTCCTTTCAAGCTCAACATAGGATCTTCAGAGCATAAAGCTTTCCCCGACATGTGATGCTGCAAAAAACTCCAGGTTATTATTTTTCCATCGCCCTCTCAGTAAGTTAATAAAGTTATTCTTACTTTGAAATAACACAGCATGTTAAACCTGGTTTGACCTCGTTGAACAGTGGCTGTTGGTCCAAGTTCATGAATGAAGCACAGGAAACCAAAAATAGAACCTGGCAGACACATTCTGAAAAGTAAGCTGGATACCTAGCCAGTTACTAGGTGCCAACTGAAAGCCAGGCTTGGAGGAATGACAGTTTCTTTCAGGGAAGGAAGTGAGGGAAATAAGTTGGTCAGTGTAGGTCACTTGTGCACTTCCCAGTTGCTGGTTATATAACAGTAAGAGTGGAGGCTAGAGTGAATTATCTTTCTTTCAGCTGGTGATGTACTAAAAATTGATGAAGAATAGATATTAGAAAGGCTGGTTAAATCTAAAGATGAGACCTTATCAGAACTGGATAAGATGTAACTCAGGCATTGAGGGAAGTAGGGTGGAAATTGCCTAGGCACTGGCCATAACCTTCCAGCCCTCCTTAGATGCAAGGGTGGTGCCAGGGGTTTGGAGAATTGTAAATTCTCAAAAAAAGTTGTTCAAAAAAGGTTACCAGGATAAGCCCGGCAGCTGCAGTTTACCCTCAAAGTGGGAAAGCTTTTAGAAAAGATTATCCTGGACAAAATTAACATTCACTTGGACAAATGTGGATTAGTTAATGAAAGCTGGCACAGATTTGTTGAAGGAGAATTCAGTTTTTTGAAGAGGTAACAGAGTGTCGTTAATGCGGTTGATGTGATGGACCTGGACTTCCAAAAGGCGATTTGATAAAGTACCACATAACAGGCTTGTCAACAAAGTTAGAGCTCATGGAGTAAAAGGGATAATAGCTACATGGATACAAATGTGGCCGAGTGACAGGAAACATAGAGTAGCAGTGGTTAGTTGTTTTTTGGATAGAGAGAAGGTACATATTGATGTTTCCTGTGTGTCAATATTGGCATCAATGCTTTTCTTTCATGAATAACCTTGAGTTGAGTGTGCAGAGTAAATGTCAACATTTTCAGATAAGGCAAAACTTGGAAATATTGTGAGCTGTAATGCGGCCGGTGATAAGTTTCACGAGAACACAGGTGGAATGAACAGATACGTGGCAGATTAAAGTTAATGCAGTGAAGTGTGAAGTGATAATGCTTTGGTACAAGAACAAGGAGAGACAATATAAAATAAAGGATTAAATCTTAAAAAGTAGCAGAGGGACCTGAGGCATTGTAGTAAATGCAATGATTGGTGACCACCAGTTGGCTAATGAACAACAAAGGGTTTATTAACAAAAGAACTACATATAGGGCGTGATCTACCAGCCGTGTTACGCCCAAAAGGCCTCTTCTGAAATGAAATTTGCTTATTGTCACAAGTAGGCTTCAAATGAAGTTACTGTGAAAAGCCCCTAGTCGCCACATTCCGGCGCCTGTTCGGGGAGGCTGTTACGGGAATCGAACCGTGCTGCTGGCCTGCCTTGGTCTGCTTTCAAAGCCAGCGATTTAGCCCTGTGCTAAACAGCCCCTTGGGATCTACCCGGCTCACCATGCCTCCCGAGGTCTAACGCGATCTCGCAAGATGTTGCGATATGTATCCCACCCATTGTGGGCAGGAGCACTATTTTGGAAATCTGCATATTAGAGTGAGACAGCTAAGATGCTCTCTCATGATCTACCCGAGGCGTTGGGATCTAACCCCTTCTCCTCGGAGACCTTGAGCGAGCGCCGTTCAGTGCTGATCTCCACAAATGGGGACCAGATAAATAGCACTCTTGCGGATCTCCCAGGGGATCAGAGGCCACCAGGTGGTTGCTCGCCGGGAAAGGTGGCATCCTGGCACTTCTGGTGCCACCTGGGCACCTTGGCACTGCCAGCCTGGCACCCTGGCAGTGCCACCTGGATGGCAGCTGGCTCTGCGTGGGTGTGGGGGACCCGAGGATCCCATTACAGGTGAGCTGGGGCTTTGGGGAAGTTCGGGGGTCGCTTCAGGGGGAGGGGGTCAAGAGATCGGGACACCATTTTAAATTGGCGTCCTGATCTCCCCCTGCACTGAGGAGGTCTGGTGAGCGGAGCTCTTCAGCGCAGGAAACGGGACTAAGTGTGGCCTCAGCAGAACATTCCCCGCTGAGGCCCCAAATAGAACCAGCGTCCCATTAGATAGCGTCGTGTTTCTCTGCAGTGCGAACAGCAGCAAATATCCGGCTAAACTTGCTCGTTACGGGAACCTGTTCCCATCCGGTTAGATTGCGTCCTGAGAGCACAATCACCAATGTCTTCATTCTCAGCACTAGGATGACAACTGGCTGTAAAATCCTGCACACTGCACCAAGGTCCCCGTGCTCATTTCCCAATGGCCGATCACATGACCCTTCCAACGTATGCCCTCTTAAAGAGGTGAGCCATTACATCTCTCCTCCTTTAAGTCCCATATTACAGAGTACATTGATAACTTATACAACTTTGAAAACATTAGCAATAATGAACAGTTTTAAACACATTTCGTCAAAAATTCTTTCTGTTTAGGGACTTGCTCCTTCTCTGGGAACAATGTAGCTCAACTGGTTAAGCTTCCGCTATCGAAGTTGCTTTAGTTGAACCTGCTTCACTGGAACTCTCTCTTGGTAGCTGCACATCGCTTTCCACTGTTCCCTCGGTTTCACTGGGAGCAACACTTTGGCCTGTCACTGGTTGATCAATCGTTTCACACGTTGAACTAACAACAACACTGTTTGCTGGCACAATTGGATCAGGCAGTAGCACTGGACCCTGGGATGGCACCTGTTTCCTCAACTGATCTATGTGTTTCTTCAAAAACCTGTCCTGCACTTTCATTTCATGGGACAGTCTTGGCCATCACATCTCCCAGGACCCAATTTGGTCCAATTCCAAAATTCTTCACAGATGGATCGTCTATCTCAAATGTTCTTTCCACATTTGCCAAAACTTGGTTCCTTTTCTGACCACTGTGCCTTGTCTCCACCCTCGCTGCCAAATTTGCAACTACCAGACTCAACCTGGCTCTCAGGTGATGACCTACCAGCAACGCAGCTGGAGCTATGCCAGTAGTGATATGAGGGGTGGTTCTGCAGATTAACAGGATCTATGCTATCTTGGTACCTAGTGACGCCAGTGACTGTTTCTTCAGACCAGCCTTAATGTCTGACCTATCTATTCAGCCAGCTCATTTGATGAATGGGGATATGGTACAGTCCGAATATGTTTGATTCCATTAAACGCCATGAACGTCATAGACGGCACGGTGGCACAGAGGTTAGCACTGCTGTCTCACAACGCCAGCGACCAGGGTTTGATTCCAACCTCGGGTGACTGTGTGAGGATTGCACATTCTCCCCACATCTGCATGGGTTTCCCCTGGGTGCTCCAGTTTTTTAAAGTGAATTGGGTATGGTTATTTATCCTTTAGTATCCAACAGTTAAGTGGGATTATGGGGTTATGGGAATAGGATGGGGGATTGGGCCTAGGTAGGATGTCCTTTCATCGGGTCGGTACTGACTCGATGTGCCGAATGGCCTCCTTCTGCACTGTAGGGATTCTATGATTCTGTGATTCAATGAACTGGTGGAATTGGGCACTCTCAATTTAAATAAAAAAAGAATACCGTCAGCTGATCCGGCTCAATTCCCACCGTAATTCACCCACAGTCGTCATTTGTTTGGAGCTTGGGGAGAATTTCACTGAATTCTCCCATACTTGGAATTTTTTCTGCAGTGGGGAACTAAAGACGCTGGCAAGACTGGCTCCTCAGAGATCGGGGCGGCCTTCTAAAGGGTCCCCAGATCTCAAAGTTAAGCTGAAGGTCCCCCATGCCCCCACCCACAGGCATCGCAACCTCCGCAGACATGGGCATCAGCCCGAACCCTTGACCATTAAGGGGCAGCCTCCCGACCGCCATCACTAAATGCCCATGTCACTCCCCCCCGCCCCCCCACATCACACACGCATGATGGAGAACCGCGGAGGCCCCGGAGAATACCCACTAATGATATGTAAATGGAGTTTATTGTACATGTGGAGTGGAACACATTGACTCCACTGTCGAGGCGTCGGGTAATTATGATTTGGATTGAACCCAGTGCCCGCCATGATTTTGGCATCAAGCTGATTCTCTGCACAATGGCCTTTCCTGATTTCGGATTCGGTTGACGAAGAATTGAGTTCTGAGGTGTTCTTCGGGGCCAGTGGCTCTTTAATTGCTCTCATTTTGTCCTCTACAGGCTGTAACCACTGAGCATACATCTGATAACAAAGAAAAATCACTTCATTTGCTTGGAGGTGTACTCTCTTTTTAAGCACACTCCTGCCTCTTGAAACGTCTTCAAAACTTTGTCCAAATTTGCCAATACGTTCCTCTTCAGTGTATCTTTTCTTAAAACATCAAGCTAATAAATGACAACCCTGGGCAAATGCGACAGCAAACTCTCCATGGTCCATTGAAGATGACACAAGACGATGAAACTCCAAACAGTAGACATACAAATTGGTATAACCACTTATGAATATTTATGGTGACATATCCTCTTGATGTGTCATCCAGTACTCACTGTTGCTAAATGTGGCTCATGTCCAACTTGGTATATTCAAACCCTCAGCCAACTTAGCGTAAGGATCCTCTATTTTGGGGATGGTGTACCTATCTAGTTTCCTGGCCTGATTTACTATCAGCTGGCAATCACAGCTGTGGATGGTCTTGTCTGGTTTGACTATCGGCAAAATGGGTGTGTCCACTCTGCAAATTGTACGGGCTCGTTGTTGCCCAAATCTTTCAATTGTTTTAATTCAGTTTCTATCTTCTCTACATTGTGTAAAACATAGAACATAGAGAGCATGGATCTTTCTCTAAAAATGTCTTGGTGACCTCCGGGTCCACTTAAATCTTTGCTTGTAATCCTTTGGACTTTCCCAATTACTCCCGGAACACATCTTGGTATTTTTTTAATGACTTTGTGCAGGGCCCCCTCCTTCAATTTAAACATTTCCAGCCAATTCAACTTGATCTCCCACTCACACCCTATTAAACTCAGTCTTTGGCCCAATGCCACTATCAACAGTAACTGTTGTCTATAACTCACTGGAGACATGGTCATCAAACTATTTTCATGGCCTAAGATAAAGCAAATTACTGCGGATGCTGGAATCTGTACCAAAACAGAAAATGCTGGACAATCTCAGCAGATCTGACAGGATGTATGGAGCGAGAACAGAGTGAACCTTTTGAGTTTGGATGACTCTTTTTCGAAGTTAGAGGGCCACCTGTTCCCTGTTCCAAATTGACATTTGACACGCTGCTTACCTTTGTTCTGCCATTAACGTATTCTGATCTCCCAATGTGCCACTATCAACACCCATCTTAGTCATTATTACCACCATTTACATTCTAGTCCTCTCCAGCATTGACAGAGTCATTCAGACCTGCTCAGATTGTCCAGACTTTTCTCTTTTTGTTTCAGATTCCAGCATCCGCAGTAATTTGCTGTTATAACCATTTATATTCCCTTTATCTTTTTGCCCATGACATCTTTGCCAATCTCCATCTATTGCTGGTCACTTATCCAGCCCCACTGCTCCACGCCCCAACCCAACACCCCACAACAGTATAAGTCGGGTCCTATTTTCAGTTCTCTCGAGCTATGACAGTCCGTTATTATTCAATGAAAATGCAAAACAGACAATGAAAATGTTTCCCTAAATTTCTCCGTTCCACTTCATCTCTCCTGAAGGTACCAGCTTTCCCCCAGTCTGATTCTATTGTCGATCAATATCCACACTGATAGACTTTCTGGCAGGGGCTACTGGGCGCCAGTCAACAATGGGTCTGCTGGATGAAGCCTGGGGAAACAAAGGCATTTCTAGCACCTTCACTCTGCTCATGCTCAGATCACTTCATGCAGCATTGGCTCGGGATCAAAGTCGGGACCTTCCGCTCTGATTTTAAGTTATTTTTATCACTTACGGTTTAACTTTTATGTCTGATCAGAGCATTAGTGTCAGAGTGCAAATGTGTGCAATATTTAATTTCTCTATTTGAAAACTCACAAAGCACCTGATCTCAAACAGCCTACGTGATAGCTGTCGGCAGCAGATTCAAGAAACCTGTTGTGGAAACTGCTAGACGAGACTTGTCAGACGTCCTTTGTCCTCACTTCTGTTTTCACATTTGAGAGTACAATCATGGCACAAACTGTTCCACTTCTCCGCTACTTCTCAATTACACATGTAATTGATGGGGTTCTATTATAAACATTTCTTGAATGTCATCTTGGCTTGGAGCCAACTGGGACCATTTGTACAAGAGTTAAAGGAGCAATTGGCAATGTAACAAGCTACATCGATACTTGATTTTGTTCCTGTAAACACTGCACAAACTGGCCTCTTTTCAGATTCAGCAAAACATTAACATTCCTAAAAGGGTAAACAATCTGGGCTTAACTTTGAGGCCCATGTTAAAAGTGAAAAGAACAAACACATATTTTAAAGTAACATTGCCATTCTTTCAAATCTACACATTAATCTTTTCTTTGTTTGTCAACATTGTTGTCTGATTATGCAGTTTACAAGACAAATTAATTTAATGCAGAGAAGAATGAGTTGATAGAGGAGATAGGGAGAGGCAGTATGGACTTAATGGCACAGTTCTAAAGATTGCGCAGGAACAGAGGGATCTTGAACTTCAATGTGCGTAGATCTTTGAAGGTGGTAGTACATATTGAGAGAGTGATTAGCAAAGCTTATGGGACCTTGGGCTTCATAAACAGAGGCATTGGATACAGAAGCAAGGGAGTTATGGCTGAACCTTTATAACGTTCTGTTTAGGCCACAACTAGAGAATTGTTCTGGTCACTGCATTTTACAAAGGATGTGAGGGCCCTTGAGAGGATGCAGAGGAGGCTTACCAGAATGTTTCCAGGGGATTTTAGCTGGAAGGTTAGGTTGGAAAAACTAACATTGTTCTCCTTGGAGTCAATGAGACTGAAGGGTTTGAAGGGGTATTTGATAAATCTGTACATGATTATGACAGCCTTATATAAGGTAGACAAGGTAAAACTGTTCCCATTAGCTGAAAGTACAGGTACAAAGATTAGGGGACCCATATTTAAAGTTTTGAGATAGCATTGCAGAGGGCATGTGAGGAATTTTTTTTTAATGAACAAGTGGTAATGACCTGGATCTTGCTGCTTATGGGGTTGGTGGAAGTGGAGACAATCAGTGATTTCAAATTGAAATTGGGTGGGTGCTTGAGGGAAATAAACTTGCAGGGCTATGGGAAGGATTGGATTACTGTATGGACAGCGGCATAAACTCAATGAGTTGATTGGCCTCTTTCTATGCAGTAATGATTTGATCACAACATGTTGCTTCACATAAGCAAGACTATGGCAATAATATAGTCAACCATTTCCTTTTTTTTAATTTTCCAATTAAGGGGCAATTTAGCGTGGCCAATCCTGACACATATTTGGGTTATGGTAGTGAGATCCATGCAGACAATATGCAAACGCCACACTGTCAGTGACCCGTCGTCGGGATTGAACCGGGGTCCTCGGCACTATGAGGCAGCAGTGCTAACCACTGCACAACCGTGCTAGGCAACCATTTCCAGCTGATTGCAAGTGAATGTAAAAATGTCAAACAAGTGCAAAGTACATTCAGCTCATCTAAATTCCATTATTCTTCCCTACCCTAACATTTACTTTGAACAACACTAATGTTTTGACTTTGTTACGTCACAACTACATAAAAGATGTTTCCTCAAAGTGATCTGTGAGGTAAAATATCTATGTTTCTATGCAAACCTTTTTAATTTCTGAGTGGTTCGCTTCGAAAATAATCCAGCAGGCCACCTTTAGTCCTAAAAAAGACAAAGGTTAGTTTATTACAAAAACCACTGGTGAAGGTTACTTGTTAAAGTAGCTACACAGAATCGTTACGGCACACAAGGGGGCCATTCAGCCCATCGTGCGTGCACTGGCTCTCCAAATGAGCATTAGCACTTAGTGCCACTCTTTTGCCTTTCCCTGCATTCCTGCACGTTATTTCTATTCAAGTGATCACCCAATATCCAACAGCATCGGGGACAATACCCTTGCAGAACAGTCACTATTACTGTGGGAGAGGGAGGGGGGGGGGGGGGGGGGGGGAACCTGAGTGGGAAAACACAAGACAGGGAAACAAAGATAGAAATGAAAGATCGAAAAGTAGAAAGTGAAAGTGGAAGGCAGATAAAACAAAGGCTAGTAGCAAACAGGCGCCATAATACAAAATAAGGTGAGTAAAAATGTTAAGAAAAACAAAGAAGTACGATATCTGAATGCACAGAGCATTCGCAATAAGGTGGACAAATTAACAGCGCAAGTAGACATCGCTACAGGGTGATCAAGGCTGGGAACTGATTTTCCAAGGGTATTGAATATTTAGGAGAGGTAGGCAAAAAGGAAAAGGAAGTGAGGTGACTTTGTTAGTAAAGAATTAAATCAGTGCAGAAGTGAGAATGGATAATGACTCAAAACGTCTCGATGTAGAATCAGTCTGGATGGAGCTAAGAAGTAGCACAGCGTGAAAAACATTACTGGGAGTTGTCTATAGGTCTTCAGGCAATAGAGGTATGCAGTGGTCAGCACTAAACAGTAAATTAAAGATGCATGTAACAAGGGTGCTACAGGAATCATGGATGACGACTTCCGGTTGCGGCTATGCGGAGCTAAGTCGCACATTCGGCGGCTCCCGCAAAAACTGACTTTTGGGCTCTTTTCAGGGCCCCCAACGACACTTTTTTGATGTTTCCTGGTGTGGGAAGGAGATTATAACAGCTCCCCGATAGTATATGGCTTCTACTAGGAGCAGGGCGACTAAAACGGTGGTGGTGGACCCGAAGAAGGTGCGAGGGAAGAAGAACAAAATGGCGGCGGGCGGAGACCAGGCAGCGTGGATGCAGTGGGCGGAGGAGCAGCAGGAGGGTATCCAGCGCTGCTGCAGAGAGATTAAAGCGGACCTGCTAGAGCCGATGAAGGCTTCTATTGATAAGCTGCTGGAGACACAGACGGCCCAGGGGGTGGCGATCCGCGAGGCTCGACAAAAGATCTCCGACAATGAGGACGAGATCTTAGGCCTGGCGGTAAAGGTGGAGGCGCATGAGGCGCCACACAAGAAATGGCAGGAGCGGTTCGAGGAGGTGGAGAATCGGTCGAGGCGGAAGAATCTGCGGATTCTGGGCCTCCCGGAGGTGCTGGAGGGGCCGGACGTGGGGGCCTATGTGGTCACCATGTTGAACTCGCTGATGAGAGCGGGGTCCTTCCAGAGGCCCCTGGAGCTGGAAGGGGCCCATTACAGTGCTGGCGAGGAGGCCAAAAGCTAATGAGCCTTCGCGGGCAGTGCTGGTGAGGTTCCATCGGTTTGTCGATCGGGAGTGTGTGCTCAGGTGGGCCAAGAAGGAGAGGAGCAGCAGGTGGGAGAACACGGAGGTTCGAATATACCAGGACTGGAGTGCGGAGGTGGCAAAGAGGAGGGCCAGGTACAATCGAGCGAAGGCAGTGCTGCACAGAAAGGGGGTGAAGTTTGGCATGTTGCAGCCGGCGCGACTGTGGGTCACCTACAAGGACCGGCACCATTATTTTGAGTCTCCGGAGGGCCTTTGTTCAGGCCGAGAAGTTGGACACAGATTGAGGGTCGGGATGGGCGATTGGGGACTGCGGTTGATATGTAATTTTTTAAATTTTTTTTGAGGGGGGGGCCTTTGCTTTGCTCCTGGTTTCTTTTTCCCTGTGTTTTTCTCTTTCGGGTCGGTGAGTGTGGTTGGGGCGGGTTGGGCACTGTTTTGGTTGGGTTGGTCGGGAGGGCTCTTGGAGGGGGGTACGTAAACGGAACAGGGGTGGTGGATGGCGGTGAGATGGGGCCCCGCGGGGGAGGGGGAGGCCTGTGTCGGGGGTGAGGGGACTGGGCCTGTAAAAGGAGCTGCGTCAGAGGTGGCGGGGCCGTTTAGGTGGAAAGCGCGGGCTTTTTCACGCGCTGAAGACTGGAGGGGGCGGGGCCGGGGAGAGGAAGCGAGGGTTGTTTCCCGCGCTTAGAATGGAAGGAGGAGGGGGAGAGCCTATGGATGCGGAACGGGAGAGGAGTCGAAGGAGAGGCGGGAGCGGCCGGGGTCAGCAGGAGTCAGCTGACTTGCGGAAGTGCAATGGGGGGAGTAAATCAGCTAGGATGGGTCCTAGCCGGTGGGGGGGTGGTGGCTGTGGGGGAATCAAATTGCTGCTGCTATGGCCAAGGGGGAGCTGGAGCGGTTGGGGGGGGTCGAGACGGGGTACGCCACTGTGGGGAACGGGCTGGGGGTGGGGTGCGGGCACGTGGCTGGCCAAGGAGGGGTCATGGCTAGTCGGCGGGGGAGAGGGGTGAGGGGAGGGGGGTGGGTAGCCCCCTGATCCGGCTGATAACCTGGAATATAGGGGGACTGAATGGGCCGGTTAAGCGGGCCCGCGTGTTCGCTCACCTGAAGGGGCTCAAGGAGGTTGTGGTTGTGCTCCAGGAGATACACCTGAAGGTGGCAGACCAGGTAAGATTGAGGAAAGGGTGGGTAGGTCAGGTGTTTTACTCGGGGCTGGATGCCAAAAATCGTATCACCCTTAAGGTTTGAAATTGTTCCCTGCATATCAAGACCTAGATCATTAATATACATCAGGACAAGGAAGGGTCCCAAAATCAACCTCACTACAAACCTCCCTCCAGCCTGAAAAATATCTATCAACCATTACTCTCGGCTTCCTGTTACTCCGCCATGTGCAAGTTAATGATGTATTAAAATCAATGCCTTTTTGCACAATCTGGGGTTTCTGTGATTGAACATTCCTTGTTGTTTGTGTCAAAAGGTTGGTTAGATTGAAATTTGTGCACATCAGTAACAAAAATATGGAATCAAATAAATTTAATTGAAATTCCAGACTCGGAGTTAACCCTTTCAAGAACAACAATCTTTTCAACAAACTATATTCCACAATGAAACATTCGAGCAAAAGCAGAAAATCACCAAATGGCACATTGCACTTTGCAGTGCATTGTACTATACAACACTGCGACATTTGTTGTAAGGGGCTTGTCAAGCAGAACAAGGCCAGCAGCGCGGGTTCAATTCCCATACCAGCCTCCCCAAACAGGTGCCGGAATCTGGCGACTAGGGGCTTTTCACAGTAACTTAAATTGAAGCCGACTTGTGACAATAAGCGATTTTCATTTCATGAGGGATTCCGTAAATTTATATTTTTTGTCTTTAAAAGTTTTTTTCCCTATATCTCCCTTTCTTTCTGGAGTACAATTATATTGATGCTAGGCACTCTTTGGTACTCTGTAAAGTGATCACAATTCTTCTGCGGGTTCTGAAGATGATTACAGGAGTGAGGTCAAACTGAAACTAAATCTGTCCTCATCTAACATCTGGAGAACAACCTTCCTATTATTAACCCACTGGTGTTGAGATTAATTGGAGTAATTCCGCTTGCAATTCAACTTAGTATGCACTGGAATGTTTCCTGCTCTGTGCAACAAAACTATTCACTGGATACATTTACTAAGCTATATTAAGGGGATTCTATTCCAAACTAAATGTTTGGCCTCACTTTTCACAACTGATCGAAAATGTCGGCAGCGGCCCGAATCCAGAAATCCCTTATACATCCAGAAACGGGTGTATAAATTGCACATCCATAGTTCATGGAGGAAGCTGTCCATGTAAATCACCAGCTGCCCTGACTTGTGAGATTTCGGACCAGGTAAGAGCAGGTCTGAAACTTCTTTATTAAGCTGGATAGCCTGGTACCCTCTGGGAGTAGTAAGTCACCCTTTTGGATTGTTAAAAGTAGTCATGATTGTGCATGAAAAGTGTGTAAATTCATTGGAACTGTTCAAGCTGTCAAAGAACTGTCAAAGCTGCCAAAGAACCTTAAAAGCTAATTGGAAATATCAAAGCTGTCAAAGGATTTAATTCTGTTGGACTATAATTTTTTGAAAAAACATCAGTAATACATACTTCATGCTGTCTGTTGACATAAGCCTGAGAGTTATAATTACAGGATTTGTACTGCATAACTGACTTGACAATCTAACATCATCACAGTATGTATTTGTTAAGTGAGCAGTTTGAGCGACAGCTCCAATGGTTAGAATATAAATGTTTGTTTTCATAATAGATTAGTTAAAAGAATGTCAATGTAGCGGATGTTGTTGTTATGAGAATGTTTATTTTGTAATAGTGACCTAGTCAATAGACACATGACTTTATTTTATGTCAACCTGACTGCTGGGGTTTGACCATGGTGGACACTAGTTGAGTTGATATGGAAGGGGTCAGGGCAAAGGATGGTGGGTGGGAGGACATAAGTTGGTATGAGCTAGCACAAGCATTGCTTGGAACTATAAAGGACCATGGGATGAGTGGAGGAATGTGTTGGCATCAGAGGTATGAAGAACTATAGGGGGTGGGTAAAGTGGCATGGGTGGCATTGTGTATGAGCGATCCTAATGAACGGCTGCGGTGTGGCATGGGTGAGGTTGAGGGCTGAAGGCTGGAGGGATTTTTTTGTTGCTGAATTGTTTTTATTCAATTCAGTGCACAATGCCGGTGTACAGGGGCAGGTGTTCCGTTCATCGCGCCTCCACACCCGCCAGCATTTGCACTTCTTCCGGGAGTGCGGGGCCCAACATCTAATCTGAGCCACCTCACCCCCCCATCCGAATGCAAATCCAACCTTCAGAGCCTGTTTTTCCTGGGTTGGGTTGGTGCAGTCTCATCGTTGCACTTTTGATCTGAGAGCAGAAATCTGGGCTTTGACTTTAAATTCTGCATTGTTTATTCTTTCCTTCTCTGAATTTGAGGGAAAGATTAGAATATAAATGGCTACTGTATCAAACTGTTTTTCTTATTTTACCATGGCAAATTTGGCTCTTAGAACAAACATGGTTACATTGTAAGAAAAATAAGTCCGATTTCAGGACATTGCTAGTGGGCAAGTATGTAATGAATATTTGATGATGGCAGCATATATTGAGAGATTAGTTAGCAAAGCATATGGGATCTTGGGCTTTATAAATAGAGATATTGAGTAGAGAAGCAGTGGAGTTATGCTGAACATTGTTAAAACTCTGGTAAGGCCATAACAAAAGTATCGTGTGCAGTTCTGGGTCATAACACTTTAGGAAGTGTGTGAGGGTCCTTGAGAGGACGCAGAAGAGATGTAATATGTAATATCAGTACATAATGTCATGAGATTTGTTTTTCAAATTTAGAGTACTCAATTATTTTTTTCCAAATAAGGGGCAACTTAATGTGGCCAATCCACCTAACCTGCACATCTTTTGGGTTGTGGGGTGAGATCCACACAGACACGGGAAGAATTTGCAAACTCCCCACAGACAGTGACCCAGGGCTGGGATCGAACCCTGGTCCTCAGCACTGTAGGTAGCAGTACTAACCACTGCGCCACCCAAGATTTAAAATCAACGATGAACCCTGTTCTTTTACCAGTGTGAAAGATTTCAAGTGGCATTGGATCATTTAGGATTTGTGCCAATATCTGTGTCATTGAGGATGACCTCAGCACTTAACCTTTAGGCTGCCATCACCTATCCCGCAGCCCTCTGGTCATCAATTGAGCAGCAATGTCTTGGATGTTCTGCTTGATTTGTTAGTTTGCTTTGTCATGTTTGAAAAGGTTTAATAAGCATTACTTCCCCATGTCTTGAGTTTAAGAGCTATTCTTGCATCCACAGAGAATATACAGTAGGAAAGGACATATTCAGGTGATGCGTGACAGGAGAAATATTGTTATAAGCATGGAAGCCCCGTTTATTACGATAATTATTCCTCTCCCTCCTAACAAGAGGACATGTCTGTTGGTGGACATTGGGATCGGGAAATCAGCATGTATACAACACAGGCAAAAACACCTGTTACAGTGTATGATTCAGCCCCTTCCAAATGTACTTTCCCATTGGCTCCGCTATCTTACCCATTCTCTCTGGCAACCTCTCTTTTTTCTGGTTTCATCCCTACAATACTAGAAAATTAACAATTTACTATGCTGTAACTAATTAGTAACTGGATGGATCAGTGACAAAGATAAGACATTGTGGGAGCAGGGTAACGTGAAGATGATATTGCTATCAAATGGAAGTTTGAAGTGTGCTTCATATGTGGCCTATTTTATCTGACTTTTGAAGCAAATCTTATTTGTTACGACCCATCCTAGGTGGGATCCCCCAAAGTTGTTGAACCTGGCAAGACCCCCCAATTTGTCCCCGCCCAGCTGGGACACCCGAAATTGTTACAATCTTTGATGAGGAGGGGTGAGCAGGCTCCTTGTCATTATTCAATAACCCTCTGTTGCTCAAAGTTTAATCTGAAAAGTATCCCTTTCTGCAGATACGTATTTCCCATACGTATGTTTTAAAAAGAGCCCGCTTTACCAAATAGAGTGAGTTTATTAATTACTAAAGGCAAGAAAATGGTAAAGCACCTGCTCAGTGAAAACAGGGCGAGAGGAGAGAGAGCCGGGACGTTGAAAACAGCGCGGGAGGAGAGAGAGCCGGGACGTTGAAAACAGCGCGGGAGGAGAGAGAGCCGGGAGATTTTAAAAGCGCGGGAGCTGCGAGTCGGAGCGGAGATTTAAAAAGCGCGGGAGCTGCGAGTCGGAGCGGAGATTTAAAAAGATCGCGGCCTAGTTTCGGGAGCCGTTCCGGAGGAGGAGGAGCAGTCTCTGTCAGGGAGAGAACCTGAGAACATCTAAGACCCTCAGAAGGTAAGAAGGTAAGTAAGTGATTTTTACTCATTTTTATTTTTATTACCTTTTCAAATTGTGTGTGTGGGGCGGGGGAAACTGAAGTGACATCACAGAAAAGCTGTGACCTGAGTGGCTGGTTGGGAATCTACACTAAATTAAAAAAATTAAGCATTGGTAACTAATTAAACATAATTACTAATTATAATTTAGAGGGGTATCTAAGTCAGAGATCGGAGAGTACTATATTTAGCTTTCACATTTATAGTGGAAATGTAGTGCTAGTAAACAGATAGTTAACAGCAACTTTTTAAAAAAAAATTTTTTTTTTTACTTTTAATTTTAATTTACTAATTAATTGATGCAATGTCAGTTAGAGGGGTGCAGTGCTCTGACTGTGAGATGTGGCAGGTCCGGGAGGCTTCCAGCGTCCCGGATGGCTTCATCTGCAGAAAGTGCACCCAACTGGAGCTCCTCACAGACCGCATGGTTCGGTTGGAGCAGCAATTAGATGCACTTAGGAGCATGCAGGTGGCGGAAGCATCATAGATCGCAGTTATATAAATGTGGTCACACCCAAGGTGCAGGCAGAGAAATGGGTGACCACCAGAAAGGGCAGGCAGTCAGTGCAGGAATCCCCTGTGGTTGTCCCCCTCTCGAACAGGTATACCCCTTTGGATACTGTCGGGGGGATAGCCTATCAGGGGAAAACAGCAGCAGCCAGAGCAGTGGCACCACGGCTGGCTCTGATGTTCAGAAGGGAGGGTCAAAGCGCAGAAGAGCAATAGTAATAGGGGACTCTATAGTCAGGGGCACAGATAGGCGCTTCTTTGGACGTGAAAGAGACTCCAGGATGGTATGTTGCCTCCCTGGTGCCAGGGTCCAGGATGTCTCCGAACTGGTAGAGGGCATCCTGAAGGGGGAGGGCAAACAGGCAGAGGTCGTTGTACATATTGGTACTAACGACATAGGCAGGAAGGGGCATGAGGTCCTGCAGCAGGAGTTCAGGGAGCTAGGCAGAAAGTTAAAAGACAGGACCTCTAGGGTTGTAATCTCGTGATTACTCCCTGTGCCACGTGCCAGTGAGGCTAGAAATAGGACGATAGAGCAGCTAAACACGTGGCTAAACAGCTGGTGTAGGAGGGAGGATTTTTGTTATCTGGACCACTGGGAGCTCTTCCAGGGCAGGTGTGACCTATATAAGGACGGGTTGCATCTAAACTGCAGAGGCATAAATATCCTGGCCACGAGGTGTGCTAGTGTCACATGGCAGGGATTAAACTAGCATGGCAGGGAGGTGGGCACGGGAGCAATAGGGCAGAAGGTGAGAGCATTGAGGGAGAACTAGGGAATAGGGACAGTGTGGCTCTGAGGCAGAGCAGACAGGGAGAAGGTGCTGAACACAGCGGGTCTGGTGGCCTGAAGTGCATATGTTTTAATGCAAGAAGTATTACGGGTAAGGCAGATGAACTTAGAGCTTGGATTAGTACTTGGAACTATGATGTTGTTGCCATTACAGAGACCTGGTTGAGGGAAGGGCAGGATTGGCAGCTAAACGTTCCAGGATTTAGATGTTTCAGGCGGGATAGAGGGGGATGTAAAAGGGGTGGCGGATTTGCGCTACTGGTTAGGGAGAATATCACAGCTGTACTACGGGAGGACACCTCAGAGGGCAGTGAGGCTATATGGGTAGAGATCCGGAATAAGAAGGGTGCAGTCACAATGTTGGGGGTTTACTACAGGCCTCCCAACAGCCAGCGGGAGATAGAGGAGCAGATAGGTAGACAGATTTTGGAAAAGAGTAAAAACAACAGGGTTGTGGTGATGGGAGACTTCAACTTCACCAATATTGACTGGGACTCACTTAGTGCCAGGGGCTTAGACGGGGCAGAGTTTGTAAGGAGCATCCAGGAGGGCTTCTTAAAACAATATGTAGACAGTCCAACTAGGGAAGGGGCGGTACTGGACCTGGTATTGGGGAATGCGCCCGGCCAGGTGGTAGAAGCTTCAATAGGGGAGCATTTCGGGAACAGTGACCACAATTCAGTAAGTTTTAAAGTGCTGGTGGACAAGGATAAGAGTGGTCCTAGGATGAATGTGCTAAATTGGGGGAAGGCTAATTATAACAATATTAGGCGGGAACTGAAGAACCTAGATTGGGGGCGGATGTTTGAGGGCAAATCAACATCTGACATGTGGGAGGCTTTCAAGTGTCAGTTGAAAGGAATTCAGGACCGGCATGTTCCTGTGATGAAGAAGGATAACTACGGTAATTTTCGGGAACCTTGGGTAACGAGAGATATTGTAGGCCTCATCAAAAAGAAAAAGGAGGCATTTGTCAGGGCTAAAAGGCTGGGAACAGCCGAAGCCTGTGTGGAATATAAGGAAAGTAGGAAGGAACTTAAGCAAGGAGTCAGGAGGGCTAGAAGGGGTCACGAAAAGTCATTGGCAAATAGGGTTAAGGAAAATCCCAAGGCTTTTTACATGTACATAAAAAGCAAGAGGGTAGCCAGGGAAAGGGTTGGCCCACTGAAGGATAGGCAAGGGAATCTATGTGTGGAGCCAGAGGAAATGGGCGAGGCACTAAATGAATACTTTGCATCAGTATTCACCAAAGAGAAGGAATTGGTAGATGTTGAGTCTGGAGAAGGGTGTGTAGATAGCCTGGGTCACATTGAGATCCAAAAAGACGAGGTGTTGGGCGTCTTAAAAAATATTAAGGTAGATAAGTCCCCAGGGCCTGATGGGATCTACCCCAGAATACTGGAGGAGGCTGGAGAGGAAATTGCTGAGGCCTTGACAGAAATCTTTGGATCCTCACTGTCTTCAGGTGATGTCCCGGAGGACTGGAGAATAGCCAATGTTGTTCCTCTGTTTAAGAAGGGTAGCAAGGATAATCCAGGGGACTACAGGCCGGTGAGCCTTACTTCAGTGGTAGGGAAATTACTGGAGAGAATTCTTCGAGACAGGATCTACTCCCATTTGGAAGCAAATGGACGTATTAGTGAGAGGCAGCATGGTTTTGTGAAGGGGAGGTCGTGTCTCACTAACTTGATAGAGTTTTTCGAGGAGGTCACAAAGATGATTGATGCAGGTAGGGCAGTGGATGTTGTCTATATGGACTTCAGTAAGGCCTTTGACAAGGTCCCTCATGGTAGACTAGTACAAAAGGTGAAGTCACACGGGATCAGGGGTGAGCTGGCAAGATGGATACAGAACTGGCTAGGTCATAGAAGGCAGAGAGTAGCAATGGAAGGATGCTTTTCTAATTGGAGGGCTGTGACCAGTGGTGTTCCACAGGGATCAGTGCTGGGACCTTTGCTGTTTGTAGTATGTATAAATGATTTGGAGGAAAATGTAACTGGTCTGATTAGTAAGTTTGCAGACGACACAAAGGTTGGTGGAATTGTGGATAGCGATGAGGACTGTCAGAGGATACAGCAGGATTTAGATTGTTTGGAAATTTGGGCGGAGAGATGGCAGATGGAGTTTAATCCGGACAAATGTGAGGTAATGCATTTTGGAAGGTCTAATGCAGGTAGGGAATATACAGTGAATGGTAGAACCCTCAAGAGTATTGAAAGTCAGAGAGATCTAGGAGTACAGGTCCACAGGTCACTGAAGGGGGCAACACAGGTGGAGAAGGTAGTCAAGAAGGCAGACGGCATGCTTGCCTTCATTGTCCGGGGCATTGCGTATAAAAATTGGCAAGTCATGTTGCAGCTGTATAGAACCTTAGTTTGGCCACACTTGGAGTATAGTGTTCAATTCTGGTCGCCACACTACCAGAAGGATGTGGAGGCTTTAGAGAGGGTGCAGAAGAGATTTACCAGAATGTTGCCTGGTATGGAGGGCATTAGCTATGAGGAGCGGTTGAATAAACTCGGTTTGTTCTCACTGGAACGAAGGAGGTTGAGGGGCGACCTGATAGAGGTCTACAAAATTATGAGGGGCATAGACAGAGTGGATAGTCAGGGGCTTTTCCCCGGGGTAGAGGGGTCAATTACTAGGGGGCATAGGCTTAAGGTGAGAGGGGCAAGGTTTAGAGTAGATGTACGAGGCAAGTTTTTTACACAGAGGGTGGTGGGTGCCTGGAACTCGCTACCGGAGGAGGTGGTGGAAGCAGGGACGATAGTGGCATTTAAGGGGCATCTTGACAAATACATGAATAGGATGGGAATAGAGGGATACGGACCCAGGAAGTGTAGAAGATTGTAGTTTAGTCGGGCAGCATGGCCGGCACGGGCTTGGAGGGCCGAAGGGCCTGTTCCTGTGCTGTACATTTCTTTGTTCTTTGTTTGTATCTACATTGATGCAGATTAGCAGGGAGAATTGACTTCAAAGTAAGAAAATATTTTAAAATAGCATATGGAACAGTCCTTGTTTCATGAGGAGTAGATCATTAAGAATTGCGGCCATTGTGATTTGAGGTTCCAATAGAGTTGACTTCAGCAGAACAATAGCCAGTTTTGTGATTCCAGTGTTCTATAGTTTGGCGGGGAGGCTTTCTGGTTCTATTTCATCAATGGTCTTCGCTGACTTCCACAGTCAGAGAGAGAGAGAAATATACAGCTGCAAAAATGGCTATTTGTAGAGTTACTGCGACTGTGCATGCTGGCTTTTACTTTTGTGCCAAACTTCTAGCACTTGCTCTCACAGAACACACATGGACTGAAAACCTGTGCAGCCTTTCAGTTTTTTTTTAACCCATTCTTTTGATCTTCCAAGTGTGAAGGGGAATCCACAAAAATCCATCTGGGCATTACACAGGAAATCTCTTGATGGGTTGGCCATTAAGTCCCATTGTCTCTGCTGGAGATGGCAATTGCTTCTGGTTGCTTTTTAGAAGTACCTTGTCTGGGCATAGGATGGGATTCCAGTGTCTCTTAGAAAATCACCCTGCAGCAATTCAGCCAGTGGCTTGTGTGTCCGTTAAAAGAAATTGTGTTATATAAAGTCTAATATTTCAGGATATAATTAGATGTTTTTTCTTTAATTATTATGACACTTCTGGTAACCTCTCTTTATTCTGGTTTCATCCCACAATTCTAGAAAATTGACAATTTACTCTGGTTGTATCTATTTAGAAAGTAGAAATCTGGGTCTGAATTCTCAGCTTCGCAACACCAGAAGCACGATTTGCGATTGTGTGGAAAATTGTACGAGCGTGAAAAATCGATGTTTGCATCCGACGCCAATTCCGATGCCATGCTCCGGTCCCTCGTTAGCACCGATATTGAAGTTTTCGCCCCGCGCAGCAAATCTGACATCCCGAATATGGTCCCAGGGGATTGGGCTCTAAATCCTCATGCAACATCGCCGACCTCCAAAATTACTCCAACTTCGGACAGGACCAGAACATATGTATGTGATTGGTGGGACCCTTCCCATGCCATTCACAAATATCCTCCATCCCCTCAAACAACCGGCTCATCTTCGACTTTGTCAGGTACGCTGTAGTACAACCTTTAGTTGTATCAACCCTAGCCTCGCGCACGGGGTTGAGGCATTTATCCTCCACAGCCCCTCACACCATAGCCCCCCCTCCAGAGGCAGCCCCAGCTCCTCCTCCCACTTGGCTTTAACCCTCTCCAGAGATGCCCTATCCTCCTCCAAAGTCCACCCATTGATCGCCACCCCGCTCCAACCCCATCACAGATAACAGCCCCTCCAACGAGAAGGGCGGCACCACTGGATAAGTCGGAAAAAACTTTTTTTGTGAAATCCCGCGCTTGCATATCCCTGAAAAACTTCCCCTCATGGGATCCCAAACCTCTCCCTGAACTCCTCTAAACTCGCAAACCGTCCTTCTAAAATAATTCCTTCATTCCTATCACCCCTCACTCCTCCCATTCCTGAAAACTAGCATCCACCCTCGCTGGCTCAAATCCATGGTTCCCTTGGCTCGGCATCAACCTTGACCCTGCCCCCGGTCTAAAGTGCTGCTGAAATTGCTTCCATATTTTCAGCATGGCCACCACCACCGGAATCCCCAGATACATCCCTGGGCCAGCACCTGACACCACGACCCCTTACAAGAGCCTGCCTCCATCTTCACCCACAAAGCCTCTGCCTTTCCCCTCCAACCCCGCACCTTCTCAGCATTCGCCGCCCAATAATAGTACAACAGGCTTGGATTAGCCAAGGAAGCCCCCTGACTGTCACCCTCTCTGAAGCACTATCCTCCTTATCCTTCCCACCCTCCCTGTCCACACAAACGACAAATCCAACCTATGCACCCCCATAAAAAATGATTTCGGCAAAAAGACCAGTAGGCACTGAAATAAAAATAAACACCGCGGCAAGATATTCATCTTCACCGCCTGCACCCGGCTATGGCTAAGTGCTCTATTGCCAGTGAAAACTGAAGGGGAGACATCGGGCAACCTGCCTCTTTCCACTGTACAACGGAAAATACCCTGAATTCATCTCATTTGTGTGCACACTTGCGATCGGATCCTTGTACAACAATTTCAACTGCCGAACCGCCTTTCAATTTGCATGTCCTGACTCGGACACCGAATAGTGGCCCCAACGGAATTGCGAATCACATTCTATTCAGTCCGGTGGCAACACTTAGCCTCCCAAACGGAAAATTCCGGCCCTGATTACACTTCAGTGACAAGAAAATCAGGGTAACGCGAAGATTATATTGTCAAATTTCCATGTACTTCGCGTGTAGTGCAATTTACCTGAACTTTCGTAGCAAATTTTATTTGCCCCCTGCATACAACCAATACAATGTATATTCCGTCAGGTTAGTCCATTTTAGGGCCTCTACCTATTTGCTCTGGTACAAATAGCATTATCAAGTGACATATTTAGTGAGTTTGAGGAAAAGGTACAGGGTGAGACAGATGAAAAGGAGGAAGAGGAGAAGAAAAAAAATCTAACCAAGCTGTGAGCCTGAATGAACAAGGTTTATATCCGATAGGGTCAGCCTCCAGACAGGAGTTTAATGAAGAAGCCAAAGGTTTTTGCAACATTCTCTTTGGTGGCCTGTTGCATTGAAGTTTGATTTCGAGGTGACATAGTTTAATCATTATTTCTGCTGAAAACTAGCCTCAAACGACATACCCAGCCAGGATTTGTGCTGTCTGGCACCTTCGCTGCCAGAACTTGAGGAATCTGGATCTTTGAATTAGAATTAAAGCTGCACGATTTTGCGTTTATATCCACTTTCTACTTGTTTCTCCTCTTGGTGCTGATTTAGGCTTCAGTGTGGTTCCACAAGTAACAGCAGCGACATTCTACCCCATCCATATTTACCTTCACATCCAACAGTGAGTGTAGTCAAGTTACTTCACAACGCAGATACTGTGGATAAACCTGATCTCACCTTTAACTCAATATCTGCTCATGTTCTTTCTGGCACACGTTACTATATACTCGTCAGGATTGGAAAACACTTTATTATTTTTTCCCCTCTAATTGGAGACACCTGCTCCACTACTCCAACTAAATGTAGACCAAGCCTAGATTGCTAAGATTTTTTTAAAATTTGCTTTACGGGATGTGGGCATCACCGATTGGGCCAGCATGTATTGCCAATTCCTAGTTGCCCTTCAGAAGATGGTGAGTTGCTTTCTTGAGCTGCTGCAGTCCCGGAGGTGTAGGTATACTCACTGTGCTGTTAGGGAGGGAGTTCCAGGATTTTGACCCAGTGACAGTGAAGGAACGGCAGAAAGTTTCCAAGTCAGGGTGGTGAGTTACTTGGAGGGGAACCTCCAGGTGGTGGGGTTCTCAGGTATCTGCTGCTCTTGTCCTTCTAGACGGTAGAGGTCGTAGGTTTGGAAAGTGCTGCCTAAGGAAACTTGATGAGTTACTGCAGTGCTTGTAGATGGTACATACGACTGCCGCTGTTCATCGGTTGTGAGGGTTTGAATGTTTGTGGAAGGGGTAGGAATCAAGCGGGAGGAGAGAATTGAGTTCAGCTGTGAGCACAACCTTTCCCACCCACCCCACTCCATTTGTGTCTACGCTCCAAAAGGTAGTATGGAAATTTGGATATGCTAAAGGAAGGCAGCATGTTTTTTTGCAACCGCGCGAAGCTCTGGAGAGCATTGGTGCACAGCATAGAATCCTACAATGCAGAAGGAGGCCATTCGACTCATCGAGTCTGCACCACCCTATCCTTGTAACCCAGTAACCCAACCTAACAGTTTGGACACTAGGGGGAACTTTCATGGCCAATCCACCTAACCTGTGCACCTTTGGACTGTGGAAGGAAACCGAAGCACCCGGAAGAAACCCACACAGACTCGAGGAGAACGTACACACTCCACACAGAAAGTCACCCAAGGCCGGAATTCAACCTGGGACCCTGGAGCTGTGAGGCAGCAGTGCTCAGCACTGTGCCACCATGCCGCCTTTCATGGAGTCAACCAGGAAGGACAAGAGGCTAAATTAAAAGTAGGGAAAAGAAAGTGTAGGGAGTGTAAAATAGCTGTAATATATCATTGTGCAACTCCTCTGTTTTTCGTTTCATTAGAGCAAGACAACAAGCAAACAGCAACCTCAGCAATAAATTCTTGGCATTAGCTGTTGTTTTCTTGTATGAAAGTCCCAGCGCAGTGGAAGTCAGGTGGGCGGGTCTAAACAAGTTCTGAACAGCAAATGAAAATCTCTCAGCAGTTCATGCAGTAAGCAACTTATCTTTGACCAAATGTGCATTTCACTCGGAACTTTTGAAAAAAAATGTAAAAGCCAGGAAATGCAATGCTTTGATAAAGAAGTGTTTACATCAACATTTCCAAAGCAGCAAGACTGGAAAATAATCAGTCCGCAGCATTTCTGTTTGAGCCATCCGTATCTCATGCTGAACACAGCAAAATGCAAGCCATCAAAATACTTGCACTGGGGGCAATACTTTTTATTGAAATATGTTATCACTTTATGTTTGTTCTATGTTCATACTTTACACATGGGGCTCCCCATGGATCAGAGGGCTGCTTCCTTTAAAGAGTGTTTACAGACACACAGCTGCATGTGCATTTTATTTTTATCTATTGCATTGAAATTCACTTGCTTGACTCAGTCGGAATAGGAGAACCCACAGCTGTAAGAGCTCAATTGTATGTGTAAATCTGAATTACAGCGCAGGGTGCAATTCCAGAATGCCAAGATACCTCCTGTTTTATTTTTCTTCACCCAGCACTTTAACTGAGTGAGCAGGTGCAGATTAATCCTTTATAAAGCCTCTACCTATTTGTTCCAGCACAGATAGCAGCATCAGATGATCAAGTTAGTGAGTTTGAGGTATAGGGTGAGACAGGTGAAAAGGGGGGAAGCTGAAAACAGGGCAAAAGGGATTGTAGCTAAAGCAAAATATTGTTGGTGCTGGACATCAATACAAAAACAGAAAATGCTGAAAACACTCAGCTGAAATAATGATCCTCAGTTTATCTCTCCACACATGTTGCCTGACCTATTGAGTACTTCCAACATTTTCTGTTTCTCTTTTGGCACGCTGACTCCTAAGCTAAGCTAATTTAAAGATAAAACATTTTGTTAGGCAAGAGGCAGTTTCGTGGTAGGGCTTTGGACA
This sequence comes from Scyliorhinus torazame, assembly GCF_047496885.1. Taxonomy (NCBI): domain Eukaryota; kingdom Metazoa; phylum Chordata; class Chondrichthyes; order Carcharhiniformes; family Scyliorhinidae; genus Scyliorhinus; species Scyliorhinus torazame. The sequence continues at coordinate 103,723,238 of NC_092727.1, forward strand.
GCATTAAGATTGTGTTGGAGCCCGTGTCTGTGTGGGTCTCACCCCCGCAACCCAAAGATGTACAGGGTAGGTGGATTGGCCATGCTAAATTGCCCCTTAATTGGAAACATTTAAAAAAAAGATTGTGCAGGAGAACATACAGAAAACAAGTTGTCCTGTCAAGCCGCATTTTGTTTTTTCAGTGGCAGCAATTATAAACCTGACTTGTCAAAGTTTGCAAAACATGCCAGTGACAAGCCTAGAAGCAAACTGTTTCAAGATTAGGCCAGTGAGCACCTGAAGATGCCCTCCCACTGTTAATTATCACACTAAAGTTCATAGTTCAGACTCACGAAGATGATTTGTATGACATACATGAAGCTCCATCCATGGAAATGTGCCTATGATACGTATTTAACTACTTGCTAGAGGAGTAACAAAGAAAGAGATTATAAAATTGGAAACCAATAAACAATACGCGTGGGGCCAATTTTACAATTGTAATCCAATGTGTTTGAAGGAGTTTGAAAAAATATGAGCTATGAAATCTCCATTTACAGCATCATTTTAAAATTAAATTAGTTCCTGCCTTTCCACCCCTCCAGATACCTAGTTAATGGCTAATAGTACAGATTATTTTCATTAAAAAATAAGAATTCAATGATTTAACTTAATATTTACTCGTATTTCTCTTTTGCTTTGGTATCTTTCTAAATTTGTTTCTTCTCCTCTGTTTCAATTTTCTTAAAATATTATTCTAACTTGAAATAATATTTACATTTTTTTTCATTCATTGCTCTCTATTCATTGTAAATGCAAACTCACCTACTGAATCAATACAGGAACATGCCGCTTTCTACAATTACTTTCCAGAAAACTTCAATTTTTGAATTCAAATTGAAATAGCTAGTCTGAACTTTTGGCACACCCAACACATTTCCCAAATGAAGCTAATACATATTTGAGATGTTCAGTGTTCCGCTCCACAAATGCTCGTCTACCTGCTGAGCACTGCCAGCAATTTTGTTTTCTGGTCAGATTTTCCAGTATCTAGCTTTCAGACTATTTCAAACATCTGACACTGTTCGAGTGAAAGTGCTCTAAACATTGGCTTTAAATTTGCTTTTCAATAACTAGAATGATACTTGGGCTTAAAGAGTTAGATTATGAGGACAGTTTGTGCTTCCTTGTGTTCAATCATGAGTTCAAAATGATGAATGAATTCAACAAGGTAGACAAAGAAACTAGATCAAAGGGGCACCTTATTAAAACCAATTCTAAGACAGTTGGAGTGAACAAATAAATTATTTTTTTCACCGAACAGATGGTGGAAAAGTCTGGAGACTGCTGAGTAACCTGATAGTCACTGTCAATAAAATTATGAGGAAAGGGATGTGGAGACTTCTGGTGATGGTAATGTGCTGAGCAGTCGCACATCAGGTGGCTCACCTGCAGAACACAACCAAATAGGCTCTTTTAGTTTAATTTAGCCCGGAAATGTGGACTTATTTCACTCACAAATAAGAAAGGGAGAGAATAGGAACAGGCCAGCGAATGGAAGCTCGAGGGGCCACAGAGAAGGCAGGAGCGGAGGAAAAGGTCAAGAGCAGCGGGTGAATGAGTCGACGAACCCACGAGGCGTGAGGTCCCCCGTCACCCTAGAGAGAGGGAGACCAACGACCCAAACAATACCCCCCCCCCCATCCCCCTCCCACCCTCCCCCACCCCCCTTCCCCCCCCCCCCCCCCCCCCCCCCCCAACCCCCGCCGGATGGAGTGGAGCAAAGATATTCCTGATGAAGGAATTGACGGCGATGAGGAAGGCGGTAAAAGTAAAGATCCAGATGGCAGTCAAGGTGGCAGTGACGGATGCATTGGTCACCATGCAGATGGCAATCGATGGAATGGGAAAGAGGCTGGAAGCTCAAGGGTAGACGATCCTCGAGCTGGAAAAGAGTACAGGATTGATGCTCTGGAGGCTGAAATTAAAAGGTTGGTGGAAACCCAGGGTAGCCTAAAGGGGAAGGTCGAAGACCAGGACAATCGGTCTTGATGCCAAAATATTTGGATTGTGGGCCTGCCAGAGGGAATCAAGAGCAGGGACCTGACAGACTATGTGGCCCAGATGCTGGGCAACCTAGTCGGGAGGGACAGCTTCTTCAAGCCGCCGGAGAGCGACAGGGCACACAGAGCACTCCAACCGAAGCCCAAAACAGCCAAGGGCAATAATGGCCAAATTACATCATTATCAGAACCGGGAGAAGATCCTGCAGTGGGCATGGCAGACGAAGGCGAGCAGCTGGGAAGGACATTGAATATGAGTGTACCAGGACATTGGGGCAGACCTGACAAAGCGCAGGGCCAAGGTCAACCAGGCAAAATCGGCCCTGTACGAGTGAAATTTGGAATGCTGTCCCAGCCAGGCGCTGGGTCACGTTCCAAAACAAGGATCAATATTCTAACACCCGGCAGAGGTGGACACATTTGTGCGGACAAAAAGCCTGTACAAGGGACAGTCATGACAGCATTGAGGATGAAGCAGAGGAGGGGGACAAAAAGGGAAAAAGGATCTGTGATGGACTTATACAATATTTCTGCCAGACAGTACTGCCTCACTCGGAACAGAAATGTCAGACTGCAGGGAAGGGCGAGGACAGTGGAATGCAGGAGAGGATGAAGAGGAGACAGAGGAAACAGCTATCTAGCGGGCAAAGGTAAGGGGTAAGATCAACCCCTGGAAGGGGGCCACCACACTCTCGTGGAAAGTTAGTGCTAGGAAGCACAAAAGCAATGGGGGGCCACGGCGCATCTTCCAGGGTGGGGGGAGGGGTGGGAATCACAGGGGCAGGGATGGGGAATGTAAGGGCGGAGATAGGGAGGGGGGACATGGGGGGCAGCAGGGGAGACAGAGGGGGGAAGGGGAACACAAGGGAAATACAAGGATAAGAAAGCGATGGGTTTCAGATTGGCTGCAGGTAAGGTGCAGGTTGAGGGAACAAGATGGTGTCGCAAGCAGCCACTATGGAGGGTCCGTGAGCAAAGGGAAACCCCAGAGTGCAGGGGCACACCCACATGGTGTACTCACAGTTGGCAACCATGTTGAGTGCCCTCTGGACAAAAGGAACCCCGGAGCTCAGGGGCCCGGCCTCATGGTGAGAATGGTGACCGTGGCCATTTTGGATGGCCCGCTAACAAAGGGAAACCCAGAGTGCAGGGGCGCATCCACCAGGTAAGTATGGTTGAGCCTGCAGGAAAGGGGAGGGGGGAACAAACCCCCTCCCCCCCCCCCCCGACAGGATTAGCACCTGGAATTTTAGGGGATTTAGTGGCCCAGTGAAAAGATCCAGAGTCTTCACCCACTTGAGAAGTTTGAAAGCCGACATAGTCTTCCTTCAAGAGACGCACCTGAGGGAGAAGGATCGGCTGCGGGTAAGGAAGGACTAGGTGGAATAGTCGTACCACTCATGTTACGGGACGAGAGCTAGGAGAGTAGCTATCCAGCTAGCAAGAGGGCGGTGTTTACGGCAACAAGGGAGGTTAGGAACACAGGGGGTCGGTATGTCATGGTTAGCGGTACCCTCGACGGAGACCCAGTAGTCTTGGTAAATGTGTACGCACTGAACTGTGACGACACGGATTTCATAAAGAAGACCATGGCGAAATCCCCGACATCGACACACACCAACTGTTTATGTGGGGGGTGGGTGGGGGGGGTGTCTTTAACTGTGCACAGGACCCACTGACGGATCGATCAAACCCCAGAACGGTGAAAAAGACAAGCATGGCTACGGAACTGGAAGCATTGATGGGGGAGATGGTGCAGTGGACCCATGGCAGTTCTTACACCCAGGTGAGAAGGAGTTCTCATTCTTCTCACCAGTTCACAAGATATATACCCATATTGATTTCTTTGCAGTGGGGAAATCGATGCTTCCAGAAATAGTAAGAAAGGAATACTAAGCGATTGTAATCTCCTCCCACGCCCACGGAGGTGGGTCGTGTCCAATGCCCCGCATGGAGATTGGACACGGACATCTTAGCCGACAAGGTCTTCTGCCAGAAAACATCACAGGCCACAGGGCGAGTGTGTTACTATCAACCGGAACGGGGAAGCCTCATCTTCCACGTTCTGTGAGGCACTGAAGGCAGTGATTAGGGGAGAGATCTTAGCCTACAAGGCTCATAGAGTCACGGAAGAAAGGGCGGTTAGGCAGCAACTGATCATCTCCATCCAGAAGGTCAACAGAAGGTATTCCGAGGTCCCAACCGCAGAGCTTCTGGTGGCGAGGAAGAAGCTACAAATGGACTTTAATGTGCCATCCACCAGGAAAGCAGTGTACCAACTCCACCAGACACGGGGGAGCTTTTATGAACACGGAGAGAAGGCTAGCCGCCTTCTGGCTCACCAGCTGTGAACGCAGGCCGCCACGAGGGAGATAGTCTAGGTAACAGACAGCAGAGGCGGACTGGTAGCCGAGCCAAAAAAGATCAACCAGGCATTTGAGGCCTTTTACCGGGGACTGTGCACCGCCAAGCCCCCCGACAGGGTCTCAGATATGAAACGGTTCCTTGGTGGACCGGACATGCCAGTCACAGGGGCGATAGATGAAGGGAGCTGGAAGCACCAATAGGACTGGGAGAGGTCATGGAGAGCATCAACTCCATGCAGGCGGGGAAGGCGCCGGGACCTGACGGGTTCCCGGCGGAATTCTATAAAGAAATTTGTACCAGTGCTGGCCCTGCACCTATGGGAATTGTTCTCAGTCTCGCTAGCAAGGGGCACTTTGCCTCCAACACTAACACAGGCCACCATATCTTTGAAACCGAAGAAATACAAAGACCCGATGGAGTGCGGATTCTATAAACCTATGTCGCTGCTTAACATAGATGCAAAAATACTTGTGAAAGTCCAGGCCAAGAGAGTGGAGGATTGTGTACCAGGAGTGGTCGCAGAAGACCAGACAGGCTTTGTCAAGGGTAGACAGCTAACTGCGAACATCAGAAGCCTGCTGAATGTGATACTGACCCCATCCGGGGAGAGAACACCAGAGGTGATCATCTCCCTGGACGCAGAAAAGGCCTTCGACAGAGTCGAATGGAAGTACCTCGTAGAGATACTGGAGGGCCTTGGGACAGGGTTCACCTCGTGCGTGAAACTCTTGTACAATGCCCCCAAGGTGAGCGTTCGGACCAAACCACCAACTCTCAATACTTCCAGTTGCAGAGAGGCACCAGGCAGGGATGCCCGCAGTCCCTGCTCCAGTTCATCCTGGCACTTGAACCCCTGGCAATCACCCTGCGAGATGCAAGAGGCTGGAAGGGTATCCGAAGAGGAGGCAGAGAGCACAGAGTCTCACTCTATGTGGACAATCTGCTCCTCTGCATCTTGGACCCGCAGAATGGCTGGAAGGAAATCATGAAGCTCCTGGAAGAGTTTGGGGCCTTCTCGGGCTACAAACTCAACCTTGGGCAAAAGTGAGGTATTCCCGGTGAACCCAAATGGGGTAGGGATGGAGCTGGAGGATCTTCAGTTTAACCTAGCCCAAAACAAATTCTGCTACCTGGGGATCCAGATAACCCAGGACTGGACACGGATCCACAAGTGGAATCTGAGCTGTCTGCCGGAGGAAGTTAAAAAGGACCTACAGAGATGGGATACACTCCCGCTCTCCCTGGCATGGAGGGTGCAGATGATCAAGATGAACGTACTGACAAGGTTCCTCTTCCTATTTAGATTCTTACCGATCTTCATCCACAAGACCTTTTTCCAAGGAATAGATAAAATGATTATGCCGTTTGTACTGGGGGTGGGGGGGAAGAATCCAAGAATCCCCAAGACACTACAGAGGAGAAGAAGCATGGGGGCCTGGCCCTTCTGAACTTGCATTACCAGCACTGGGCAGTCACAGCCGAGAGGGTGGGGGAATGGGTAAGGGAGCCAAGCAAGGAATGGGTGAAGATGGAGGAGTCCTCCTGCATGGGAACCACCCTCTGAGCCCTAGCCACGGCAAGGCTCCCAACCCCTTGACAAAGTACACGTCTATCCCACTGGCGGTAACAGCTCTAAAAGCCTGGAACCAGGTGAGACAACACTTCGACTTAACCGAGGTGTCCACCATGGCCCCCATCTGCAGTACCACAAATTCCCACCAGCCGTGCTAGATGTCGATTTTTGAGAGGTGGAGACAGAACTAGGGGATGCTAGCGGTCAGGGACATTTACATAGGGGACAGACTCGTAACCCTGGACGATCTGACAGCGAGAACTGGAGTTACCGAATGGACAGGGGCTCCGGCATTTACAAATCAAAAACTTTCCAAGGAGACGACGAGGTACGCTAGGGCCCCGAGAGACACAATGCTAGAGGAACTGCTGGACACGGACGGTAAGGAGAAATGTGGGGACATTTACGGACAACTTTCAGAAAGGGCGAGAATACCACTAGACGGAGCAAGACAGAAATGGGAAGACAAACTAGGGAAGGAAGTACGGTGGGGACTCTGGAGCGAAGCACTGAGTAGAACCAATTCCACCGCCTCTTTGCGCAAGGCTCATGCAGTTTAAAGTGGTGCTCAGAGCGCACCTAACCAGAACCCAAATGAGCAGGTTATTCCCGGAGGTGGAAGACAAGTGTGAACGAAGGGTGGCCCAGCCAACCATGCCCACATGTTCTGGGCCTGCCCCAGACTTGTCGGGTTCTGAACAGCCTTCTTCGAGGCGATGTCGAAGGTTGTGGGGATGAGGGTGGAACCGTGCCTGAGAGTGGCAGTCTACTGGGTATTGGACCAGCCAGAACTACATACGGGGAAGAGGGCTGATGCCCTAGATATTGCTTCTTTATTTGCACTTCAGAGAATCCTGCTCGGCTGATGATCAGCAGCACCACCCACAGCTGCAGAGTGGCTGGCAGCCCTGTTGGAATTTCTCCATCCGGAGAATTTCAAATCGAGGCCAATAGTGGATAGAAAGGGAGGGAGGCAGGGGGGACCAATTGGTGCCAACAGGACCACACAAAGCAGACAGGAACTGAAGGGGGTGGGGGGGGGGGGGGCAGCAAGGGAGGAACCCAGAGAAATATCAGGGGGACACACATGGGAAAAGAGCGAAGAGGGGGGGCCAACAAAGGCATAGGGATAACAGCAAATACAAGACAAAAGACAGACTGTAACAACTATGGTGGAAGAAAGAGCCTAAGTCGAAGCCCAATCAACAAAAAGGGCGGGGGCGGAATGGGGGGGGGGGGAGGGGGAAGAGAGTGGGAACAATGGGGGAGGGGAGAGGGGAGAGTGGGAGCAAGGAGGGGAATGGGGGAGGGCTGATGGAAGAAAAACATGTAAATTGTACATCGTTACCAGATCAGTCACCTGCTGCATAGTGTACAAATGGAAAATCCAATAAAAATATTTAACAAAAAAGGAAAGGGATGCGGACAAAAGGCGGGTGCAATTAATGCAATATCTATTTGTTTAATAAAAGAAGGGGTTCAATGAGCTTCACCTATACTGCGCTCTTTAACTATACTCTCCAGTTATATTATACTGCGCTCTTTAACTATTCTCTCCAGTTATATTATACTGCGCTCTTTAACTATACTCTCCAGTTATATTATACTGCGTTCTTTAACTATACTCTCCAGTTATATTATACTGCGCTCTTTAACTATACTCTCCAGTTATATTATACTGCGCTCTTTAACTATACTCTCCAGTTATATTATACTGCGCTCTTTAACTATACTCTCCAGTTATATTATACTGTGCTCTTTAACTATACTCTCCAGTTATATTATACTGCGTTCTTTAACTATACTCTCCAGTTATATTATACTGCGCTCTTTAACTATACTCTCCAGTTATATTATACTGCGGTCTTTAACTATACTCTCCAGTTATATTTTCAATCTCAATTTGTAGTAATACCCTGGGTTTTGAAGTAATATTCTGAGTTTTCCTTGGGCTGCCAGCAGATAATCGCTACCGGTCTCCGCTGGCGGTAGAAGCGATGCCCAGGTGCAATTCCCTCTCCTTTACCATGCTAATTTATGCAAGGAGGAGTGTTCACTGGATTCTGTCAGAATCCTGACATCGGGCTGCCATTTTGAGCAGGCGATCCGATATGGAAATCCAGCAGCAGGCACATCTCCTACCCCCCACCACGGGAACAACGGGTCACCTCCCCCCCCCCCCCCCCAACCCACACACAACACGCAGGCATGAGGGTGACCCAAACCCCATTGTGGTTAGTAATAAAACAGGATATTTGAGATGCATTCAAGCATGAAAGGAAAGATAGATGAACAATCCACCAAGTATTACTGTAAGAAATTGAATGGAAGACTGCATTTCAAAGGCTGCCAAGAGCTTTGAAGCCCTTTGAAGTGCACTTGGCTTTTGAGGAAACCTCTGACACTTGTAACAGCTGTTGCTTTAAACACTTTTGTCTGAGGTAGCAGATGTTAGGGAAGGATTAGTGAAAATGCAATGGTTTTTCACTCTACTGCCTGGACTGCTCTCCAGCTTTCATGCAGGGGTGACTGATGGGTGTCTCGGTTGTGTGGGGTCTGATGGAGGTGGGGTATCTGATGGGGGCTCTCTTACGGGGGATCTGATGTTGGGGTCGGATGGGGGACAGGATTTGCGTTGTAGGGGGCAGGAGGCTTTCCAATGTACTTGGGGGGGGGGGGGGGGATCTCAGTTATGCACTAATCCTTTGATCCGCCATGGGTCCACTGTGCCGAGGCTACACTTGGGCAAACTTGCCCAAAGTCCTGCCTGGAGGATTTCCCACTGTGGGGGTCACTACATAATGGCAGTGGGAGGTGTAAAAACTCGGGCTTCCAGCCCATTGCTCACATGGAAATGTTTGGTTTGGCGACCGTCACCAATCCCATTTTTCAGCTTACATTCCATTCTCCACCCATTCAGGAAACCCAATATCGGCATCTGGAGAATCCACCCCCTTATCTATCCTCCCCCTCCTCAAGTACCCTGCTTCGATGCTATCTATACGGTTTAATATTTTAAATAAAATCAGACGATACTGGGGATACTCAGCTTGTCAGGCAGAATCTAGGGAGATACATAATAATAATCTTTATTGTCACAAGTAGGCTTTGAAGTTACTCGAGCTAAACTTTCAGGTTGATGGCCCCTCCAGCATTTTTTGCTTTTATTTCAATTTCCAGCATCTGCAATATTTTGCTTTTGTTTTGTTTAATTCTTTATTTGTCTCAAAAAGATCCCTTTTAACTTCTTTTTCTTCTGTCAGAACTTGGGCCGTTGTAGTTTCCTCTTTTGTAGCACCTCTTTACAGGTGGGATCAATATTTTCATAAATTTTCTTTACTGTCCCTAATTTATATTTTGTGGTGTGGTTAAAATTGAACACCATACTCCTGAAATATACTAAACTCTAGAATGCAAAATCCCATCAAATCCTCTGGAAACATTCTCTACTGTTCCAGCTATCATTCTATTTTCTCTTTAATTACTTTATTGTATTTAAAGTCATGGGTTTAACATCACCATCAACCTCGCTCAGCCAATTCAGCCCGATTTATTGTAGTTACACAATTTCTTTCAAACTAAAATGCAATACTGTATAGTACGTGCTTAAATTAAATTTACTTTGTCAAACTAAATCTTTCCCCAAATCTTCCACTGCACCTTCCATTGCTGCTGCCTTTCCTACTTTAATGCCTGCCTGCTGCAGATGCATCTTCCATGACAGTATCAGTAGGAGCGACTATTGCATAGTGCTTGTGGAGATGAAGTCCTGTCCTCACATTGAGGATATCTTCCATCCTGTCGTGTGGCACCACTACCATACTAAATGGGATAGATTTCCAACAGATCTAGCAATTGTAAACTGGGCATCCATGAGGTGCTGTGGGTTATCAACAGCAACAGAATTGCATAACTGCAATCTCATGATTCAGCATATCCCCCAATCTACTATTAACATCATGCTGTGGGAACAACCCTAGTTCCATGAAATGTGCAGGAGAGCATACCTAAAAGTGAGTGCTAGGCACTGTTGCCTCCTCGCACCAGGGACCCAGGATCGATTCTAGCCTTGGGTGTCTGTCTGTGTGGAGTTTCCATGTTCTCCCTTGGCTTTCCTCCCTCAGTTCTAAGATGCTAAATTGTCCCTTAGTGTTCAGGATGTGGTTAGGTGACAGTGTTAGGGTGGGGGAGTGTAACTGAGTAGAGTGCTCTTTTGTAGGGTCAGTGCAGGCTCAATGGGCTGAATAGCCTTCTTCTGCACTGCAGGGATTCTATGAACTTGGTTGCAACACAGGACCACTTGCATCCCAAACAGCGGAAGCAGCATGCGATAGCCAGAGTGATCCCATGACCAATGGATCAAATCCAAGCTCTGCAGTCCTGACACACTGCAAAGGCTATGAAATCATTCCAGCAATATTGAAGACTTGGGCTCCAGAACCAGGCAGACTCCTAGCCAAACTGTTCCAGTACAACTGCAACACTGGCATCCAGCTGACAATGTGGAAAGTTATTCAGTTAACAAAAGTAGGATAAATCCAACTGAACCAATTACTGCCCATTATTCTAATCTGAATCATCAGCAAAGGGATGGAAGATATCAGCAACAGTGCTATCGAGCAATACTCAACAATAATCTGCTCACTAATGCTTAGTTTGGGTACCGCAAAGGCTACCAGCCCCTGACCTCAACACAGCCTTGGTTCAAACATGGGCAAAAGAACTGAAGGCTAGGTCAGGCAAAAGTGACTGCCCTTGGCATCTATGCAGCATTTGACTATGTCTGGCATCAGGAACCTCAGTAAATCTGGTGTCAATGGGGAATGGGTATGGGGGAGGTATTAACTTTCCACTGATGCGAGTCACACCTAGCACAAAAGGAGATGATTGCAGTTGGTGGTCAATTATCTCAGTCCCAGGACATCACTTCAGGGTTTCCTCAGGCTAATGTCTGAGGCCCAAACATCTTCAGCCAGCAGCCTCATCAATGACGTTCCCTCCATCACAAGGGCAGATGTTTGGATGCTTGCTGAGGGTTGCACAATGTTCAGCACCATCTGTGATTCCTCAGATACTGAAGCAGTTATTGTCCATATGCAGAAAGACCTGGATAACATTCAAGTTTGGGCTGATAAGTAACATGACCACTTCCAACGAGAGATTCCAACCACCTCTGCTTGATATTCAATGGCATTACAATCACTGAACCCTCCACCACTATCAACATCCTGGGTGTTACTATTGACCATAAACTGGAGCAGCCATGTAAATAAAAATGTCACTAGTCCTAGCTCCCCTTTTGAGAGCTGACTGGTGGTGACTTAACCCAAGGTCAACAGACTCAGGCGAGGAGCAAGGTCGAGAATGCAGAGCCTTCATTAATAACCTTAGACGGTACAGGAACTGAATCTGCACTATTGGCGTCGCTCTACATCACGAACTGAACTAACCGACCCTCCTGGAAGACGCCTTCGATAGCACCTTTCAAACTCATGACTGCCACCATCCAGGACAAGGGCAGCAGCAGATGCATGGAAACAACACCATCTGCAAGCTCGCCTCCAAGCCACATAACATCCTGACTTGGAACTAAATTGTTGTTCCTTCAGTCACTGGGCCTAAATACTGGAACTCCCTTCCTAACAGGATTGAGGGTGTACCTATACAGACTGCCGCGATTCAAGAAGACAGCACTGCTGCCTCAGAGCGCCAAGGATCCGGGTTCGATTCCGACCCTGGGTGACTGTGTGGAGTTTGCACTTTCTCCCAGTGTCTGCATGGGTTTCCTCCAGGTGCTCCGGTTTCCTCCCTCGATCTAAAGATGAGCAGGTTAGGTGGGAGAGTGGGCCTAGGTAGGGTGCTCTTTCAGAGAGTTGGTGCAGACTCGATGGGCCGAATGGCCTCCTTCTGCACTGTAGGAATTCTATAATTTTATTCGATGGTTCTATTATTACACACCACTTGAAATTTTGAACCACCAGAAATACAACTATAAGCGACATAGGCAATAAAATACAGTTGTTGAAATAGTCAATTTTATTGTCAAATTGATTACTGATATTTCAATTTTGAACCAAATTTGAAAAATCAAAGTCTGACTGCAAAAGATTAAACATTAGGTCCTTATGACAAAGTGTCATATTAAACATGATCCTATTTTCAGATGCATATATAATGCTGATATACACAAATATACAATGATGAGATACAGTACAATGAAAGAATAAAGTTAGAGCTGAAAGTAAAGTAATCTCACACACGGGTAGTGTTAGCTAAAATTCATGTCAAATTCCAAGTAATTTTTTAACCTTCCCAAAACTAACTCTAAAATCAAACAAACTTAAATCAATAATTTTTTTAATCTATAGGTACTATGCGCTCTAATTTTAACAAAAGCACAGATATATTGCAATAGCTGCACAATTTAAAAGTCCAATGATTCACTTTCTTTGTTAATGAACACATTTTTGGCACGTTTTACATAAAACTCATATACAGATTTACACACAATGTATATACAGATAAAAATATACATGTAGCATTTCATTGATATTATTATTAAAAATGACAAATTTGGGTTGAGGGCATGGATGCAGTTAATATCAAGAGGCGCAGCAAATTTTGAAGAGAATGGAAAATTGCAAAACCGACATTTAATATAAGGAATTTGGACAGAATAATTTCAGTTAGATGTAGAACAGTGAACCCCTGATGGAGGGGGAGAGGCAGGGTAAAGGGAAATTAACAAAAGTGATGGGGGGGGTCTAGGGATCCAAGCAATCAAAACAAAATATTTTACATTAACAAAACTTAAATCATAAAGGTTGTGACGTTGAGCTTCATCACAATTTCTTAAAATATAAAATAATTGTTCCAATCATGTACAGCATTGGCGAAAATATTCCATTCAGTCTCGTGTTTACCATACAAAGATGTATCTGGCCCTAGAAAAATTCCAGCATTGAATGATAAGGAGCTGAGTGAATTTGGCTAATATTGTGAAAAGAGCAGTTTATGAGGCAAGTCAAAAACACAAAAGGAAATTAACAAGGAAAACGGAGAAGGAACGCCCTCCTCGACCAGAAGAATGCAGAATATCTGACAATTGAAGCCAAGGTCATCCAAGATATTTGTCTCCCCATACAAGGATTGTGAGGACACAGGGATGCAAAAATCAATGTTTGAAATTAACAGACATGAAAAAAGAAAGGGATTAGAATAAAGATAGCTGCCACACCTAACAAAAACAGGAAAACCAGTTTGACAAACTGAATTTCTATGCCCGTTCCTACGTTTCACGATTAGTCCCAATTTGTCTCCAGAATCACTGATGGTTCTACGTCACATGATTTTACAACCACCTATTCGTGCAAGATAAACACACGCTTTTAAAAAAGGATGCATCTTTAATAAATGCAATCATACTTTCCATGAAATATTTTAAATGTATTTGAACATTTGAGATTATTGGTTTGTGAAATGTCATAATTTTGATCAAGAATATGTATATAGTACACAGTCATATTTTAAGCTTCATATTGGGGACATTTCTTCTTTGTAATTTATGGCACAAAATCTGAATTTCTATAGCTGTTTTTACTGGTGAAAAAAAGAGTCCAGTCTTTTCTGTAATACTGTTACCCACATTCTTAGCTTGGCTATTGAACCAGACATTTGCCACCCAATGTGCTTGCTTCACAATCTGAAACTCAGAAGCTTGAATCAGCTTTAAATATTTACAGTGCCGCTATTTTGTCTTCAGACGTATATCTATAAAGATCTCGTCTTTCAACAGTAATATTATGCAAAACAAAAGGGGGACAAATACTCTTGCTTAGAATTAACTCTAGGTTAATCACTCGAGAAGATTCCTTATCTCCTTTATTGCTTCTATACTATTATACACTCTAAAGAACCATGTGGTAATCTAAAAATTACATGTTGTGGCTGGCTTTCATTCATTTCCATAACAATGAACTGATGGGTTTGTGTATCATTGCTGGATCGTGTGTACAGCCAAGTTCTTTGGATCGCTACTAGGTACACACCAATCATCAGCCTCATGACTATGTTGGTAATGTCGCCAGGCAGATTTGTTATAAACTGGTAGTCTTTCTACGGAGTCTTTTGATAGAGCCTAAAAGAGAAATTACAAATACTGAACAGTGAACATATAATTCTAACATTTAAATTCGTTAACAACAGTATACTTCAGCAAATTTTGAAATACAATATAAATCAAAAGCATCCTGGCTGAATGGGATTCTTTCGGCAAGGAAGTGTGAACGTTTTTTTTTAAAAAGCATGTCTACTTTGCTCAAATTCGAAAGCTGTCAATGCTGGATGAATGGGCAGCACAAGGCAAGCAAACAGTGTTTTTAGATTGGAGTAAAGCAAGGCTAATGCAATGAAAAATCACCTCTCTTCTAGGTAGGATATCATTCACGGTCTCAATTAGTATTTGAACAGGACAGGGATGCAGAAGAGTGCATCACAGTCCAGCTTCTCAAATTGGAAGCATCATACATCCCAAAGAACTACTTATCTGGAAAATGCTAATCTGTACTGACAAATGCAAGAGTTTAATTGTGATACTCTCTAAGATTGAATGGCCTTCCAAATACTATTTGAAAAATAGCAATTTTGAATTGGTATGAGTATTCATCTAACCATTTCCTAATCAGCTATCACTGTATTTAGATAAGGTTTGGGGAGAAAGCTTGGTGTGTATAGTTGCAGTGTATTGGCAATACGTCTCATTTTGAATAAGAGACTTTATCTTTTAACAATTCTTTGTGCGGGTGTGTGTCTGCTATGCACTATGATACGTGTAAATTGGTTTAGTCACGGAATAAACATTTTACTTGGACGAGGAGTCTTATGTCCTCTTTGCTATGTAAAGGCTGCTAACCATCTTCTCTGATGCTTCTAATTACATTTGAGTGAATTATGCATGATCATAGACAAGTTACGTTATATAAACGTATTATAGTTCACACTCTTTTGGAGGGGCGTCACAGTGGCTGTGATTTCCCAATATTGACTCTGGCAGCTAAAGTTTTGCACTTAAAGCATTTGAGAAAGTGATCCCAATTATCATCTAGATCTTATTTGTTGGGCTGCAAGGAGACAAAGCTAAACATTTGGGATCCATGACCTGCCAGTTATGAAAGGCTGTTGAAATAGGGATTTCTGTCTCAACACAGCATGAATGCTCAATACTCAGAGACTGTCGAAGACAGAAATATGCAGTTCAGTTTCTCCCTAATTCAGTAGTTCTGTACTTACTGTAACCATGTACAGATTGAGGATAATTAATTATGGTTTTGTTTGAATCTAATTCATCTTGTTGCAAAAATGTTGGAATATCACAAAAATAATATATTGCCTAAAAATAAAAACACTGCCTTTCATCTGATCAAGTAACCTGCATTTTGGTAATACTCTCAGATCCACTATAAATTCCAGATTAGTCTCTTCCTGCACTGTAAATTCTGTAATCTGTAATATCTTAGAATTATTTTCCATGTACCATTCAAATAATCTCATGCAAATTTCAGGGATTTGGAAACTGCTTGAAGGTTATTGTTCTGAACAATACTGCTTGCATAAATGAAATGAAATTAAATGAAAATCGCTTATTGTCACAAGTAGGCTTCAATGAAGTTACTGTGAAAAGCCCCTAGTCGCCACATTCCGACGCCTGTTCGGGGAGGCTGTTACGGGAATTGAACCGTGCTGCTGGCCTGCCTTGGTCTGCTTTCAAAGTCAGCGATTTGGCCCTGTGCTAAACAGCCCCATGTAGTGATCACATTTTACTGCAAATATACAATAATGAAATAATTTTCAAAAAATGGTGCTATAGAGAGTTCAAACAATACCACATTTGTGGCTTGAGATTTTAAACAATGCATTTGTTCAGCAATGAAACAGAAGTTAGTCTTTTGACCAATTAATACAGTCTACTTTTTAATTAAAATGAAACATGATCATAAACTCCAAAAATATCTTTCTTGGTGGACACTTTATGGAATGCCAAAGACAAAGAATGATGGCCTTTGTTTGAAATTATGCACTCGGACATGACTGAAAGCAGAAACACACTATGGCTAGTTGTCAAATACAAGTCCATACAAGTCATGGAAAGAAAAAAATGTTAGACCAGTTAGTATAAGGCTTATTAAGTTGCTACATGGCCTAGAATAGCCCACATCCTAATCATTTTACCTCCTAGAAAGGGGACACCATCCCACAACAGCACTGGCTGTGAACGAAGACTCAGTTTTTCATGTAGCAACATCTGCCAAGGGACTTGGAATTTTCATAAGTACTGTAGGTCTGTTCCAATTCCAGGCTTTAGTTCAATATTGAAAGTATTAGGTTTGGGAAGGAAAGAGCAAAATACCTTCCACAGGCAAAGTTGAAGGTATTGATACAGATCCAGAAATATTGAGGGCTACCCACAACCACCAGTACAGCCATGCCAACATATAAAAATCTGTTGCAGTAATAGTCCAAGTCCTTGCAGCTCAAATCCCCTCCTTTTCCTACTACAATGGTTAAGTCCTATTCTACCTGTGGAAGCTGCTCCAATTTAGCATTTAAATTTGCATCCTAGTCACTCAGGTCTCTATATAGTACTGCTCTTTCAGCCTGTCCATATATTCCTGACTCCATTCATTTGGCTCCCACCTTTTGCAGTACTTTCGCTGAATTTGTTTGCCTTACTACTCAGCTCCTTCACTTTAAAAAAAAGTCCGTAAAATATTTTTGATCATATAATTTCAGTCACCCCTTTTAATTTTACCAAGTTTCATTCCACCAAAGGCAGTAAAAACAAATGGCACTATGTGTAGAAAAGAAAGGGAGTTGTGGCTAATATTTATCCCTCGAAAAGAGACTATTTGATTATGTTTCCTATTGTTGTTTGTTGGACAATACTATGCATGCAAATGTTACTAAATTTCCTTACATTACAACAATGACTACAATTCTAAAATATTTCATTAGCAGTGATATATTTTAGATGTCTTAAGGCTGTGAAAGGCATATTATAAATTAATGTTGTTTCCTATTCTGAGTTTTACCAGGTAATCTACCACTAAACAACGCTGTCTTCCTATACGGTGATCACTTACTGTTTGCAATTTAATCTGAAGGATCAAAAACAAAGAGTAAACTGGTATATATTATTTTATACATCCCAAGCAGAGAAAATGTTCACCTTTAGGTAAATTACTGCATCGGTCCCATAGCCCTCCATAGAATAGAGCTGAAGATCTCCCTGAAAGTACTTGGCATAAAGTCGTGAAATAGGTAGCCCATAGCCAAAACCAGCCTGAAAATGTAAGAACACTGCATGAAAAGACTACATTTGCAAAACAAAATGCATCAATATTGAATCAATATGCTAAGAGTACAGTATGTATCTGGAAATGAATACATACCAGTGGTGTACCTCTAGAACTTCCCAAGTGTGGTGTGGGAGCTGTGCTATACATGTAACTGAACAGCCGGTCTATCTTACTTAGGGGAACACCCCCACCTTTGTCACTCATCTGTGAGGAAGAAGGCAGATGATGAAATTAAAATGTTATTAGCATTTCATAATGAAATCATTATCAAAATTATTTTTCCATTAGATAAGCCAGAATAAGGAACTGGAATTGTGAGTACCCGCTTCCAAGGGAAATTCAGTGTTTTTGGTTACATATAGCACGCTCTTCGTCAGAAGTTGAATTGTCAATTGGATGTTCTGTTTGCTGTTTGTAAAGTGCATAAAATAATCTTAAAAATAAAACATCAAATTTGTACCTTAATTGTGACATCTTCACCACCCAGTGCAACTTTTACTTTGATAGATGGAAGACGTGGACTGGATTCATGACTTTCTACAGTAGCTCTCATGGCATTCTTGAATAAAAAGACGTGGCACTGAATGTTTTATTTTGCTAACACTGCACAAAAGTAAATGAATTGCCAAGCAGACAGTACTAAAATCTATTAAATAAACACAAAATGAACATAACCTCATGATAATTTTGTTTTCAAACAACTGCTCAATAAATGTTACCAATTGCAAAACTTATCTGTAATAACCTGCATCTGACATGCATGAGATTCATCCAGCTGGGGATGATTTGTTTCCTCATCCCGATTGGATCAGAATTAACCAGCATTTGTTTAATAGGTTGGCCTCTGTAGTAGCCAAGAGAAAGGAGCAAGGACCCAGTAATGTGTAAACCGGGCCTTATGTATGTGCCGTTGTAAAGCTGGATCAGCGTCTCCCCGTGAACTTGCCGACTCCCCTGGTCACTATATTGGCAACGAGGATGAGATTAGAGCTATCGGGCAGCTCCTTGAAAAAATTTTTTTTCCAACTGTGTGGACTGAGGTACAGACGATTTCATTGCTGGGTTGCCTTTTCCAGATCCTGTGTTGAGACTGAAGGTGAGCACTGGGCCAAGAGTTCTGATGGCAGCTTGTGGAGCACATATGCTCCAAGGTCCGATGTATCTGGCAGTACTGGAAGTGGCATTGTTGGAAGCAACCTCCGGTGGAGGTCACGTGACATTTTTGTTCGTCTCCATCTGCAGTCCTATTGAGCTACTGCGACAGTGGGTCCACCAGGGAGTCCGCCCCCATGAACTGTCTTTCGGGTTGGGAATGCGGCATTCGTTGAGACTGTTCTACGACCGTCAAGAAAGTGGACTGTACGAGCGGACTGTACAACAGCCATATTCTATATTGGGGGGGGGGTTTAACAACCTGCATGTCACATGCATGCGGTTCATCCAGCTGGGGATGAATGTTGCCTTGTCCTGATCGGACCGGGAATTACCAGTATTTGTATAATAATGTTGGCTTCTGTAGTAACCGAAAGGAGTAAGGAATCGGTAATGTGTAACTATGGACCCTATGTATGTGCCGCTGTAAAGCTGAATAAACGTCTCCCTGTGTACTCGCCGGACTCCCCTGGTCGTTTTATAGTACTATGTATATTTCCAAACAGGACTATTTATTAATTAATAGCAGTGGTTGATAAGTGAGGTGGATAAAACTTTAAATACAACATTGGACAAATGTGAGGTAATGCATTTTGGAAGGGCTAATGCAGGTAGGGAATATACAGTGAATGGTAGAACCCTCAAGAGTATTGAAAGTCAAAGAGATCTAGGAGTACAGGTCCACAGATCACTGAAAGGGGCTACACAGGTGGAGAAGGTAGTCAAGAAGGCATACGGCATGCTTGCCTTCATTGGCCGGGGCATTGAGTATAAGAATTGGCAAGTCATGTTGCAGCTGTATAGAACCTTAGTTAGGCCACACTTGGAGTATAGTGTTCAATTCTGGTCGCCACACTACCAGAAGGATGTGGAGGCTTTAGAGAGGGTGCAGAAGAGATTTACCAGAATGTTGCCTGGTATGGAGGGCATAAGCTATGAGGAGCGATTGAATAAACTCGGTTTGTTCTCACTGGAACGAAGGAGGTTGAGGGGCGACCTGATAGAGGTATACAAAATTATGAGGGGCATAGACAGAGTGGATAGTCAGAGGCTTTTCCCCAGGGTAGAGGGGTCAATTACTAGGGGGCATAGGTTTAAGGTGAGAGGGGCAAAGTTTAGAGTAGATGTACGAGGCAAGTTTTTTACGCAGAGGGTAGTGGGTGCCTGGAACTCACTACCGGAGGAGGTAGTGGAGGCAGGGACGATAGGGACATTTAAGGGGCATCTTGACAAATATATGAATAGGATGGGAATAGAAGGATACGGACCCAGGAAGTGTAGAAGATTGTAGTTTAGTCGGGCAGTATGGTCGGCACGGGCTTGGAGGGCCGAAGGGCCTGTTCCTGTGCTGTACATTTCTTTGTTGTTCTTTGTATTGCAACTCTATTCAATTTTGTAGGTTATCTATATGCAAGTCTACGCAACAGTGTAGTATACTATGATTGTTCATCGGTTAATAAAGGCAACAGAAATTCATAACATCCTCACGGTGCAATCCTGTGCAAGGATTCAATAATGGCTCTTGCTACTTCCCATAGCGGTTGCCCACTTATCCCCACTGTTAAGTTGTACCTCTTATTGGCTAAAGCTCCCCCCCTCCGATGTTCTCTTTCTCTTACAAACAGCTTAGGTAGTGAAAGGAACTCAATTCACTTGGAAAGGTTTTACTCTATCATAGCACAAACCTTTTTGCATTTGTATTTTGACAATACATGCCAGAAGGGAATAGTGTTGCGAGAATCACGAAACTGAGGGTTAGAGAAAAGTGTATAGCTCTCAGCTGGTGTACTGAAAGTTTCACCTTTCTTAAATGTCAAATTATCATTAGTGGTTTAGAAATCAGAGGATGTATGTTCTATGATCAAAAAACAATGGAGTAAAATTGGGATAATAAACGAGAACAGTCCTCAACTGAGTATCTTGGATAAAAAGGCTTTTGCTCTCAATACAGGATCTTTATTAATTCCTCTAAGGTTTGATTCAGTCATGACAAAATAGTTAAAATATTTACTCAAGTTGCACGTTTTTTTAAAAATTGTAAATCTTTTCTACTTAAGGTCAACAATATCTAACATTGTGGAGACAGGCACAAAAATTGTGCAATAATTGATTTCACATTTCAATAAATAAAAAAAATTAACAGCTTCTTACTTTGAAAAGTTCAAACAGCATGTGATAGAGATGAGATGGCACATATACAATATGGACAGGTCCTGAACCATTCACTGCTGGAATGAGAGATATAACACATTTTGTAAGAAATTCTCATTCAAGAAGCCTTTAGCCAATACATCAAAAACTGTTTTAGACCACACCTGGGAGTACTGCAAGCAGTTTTGGGCACAACATCTTAGAAAGAATAGATGGCTATGGAGGGAGTAGAGGGCAAATTTACCAGAATGATACTTGAGACTCAACTCATTGGCTAAATTACAAGCAAAGATCCTCCTGTAATTTGAAAGGTTAAAGAACAATTTGATGGAATTTAAAAAAATATTAAGTGGAACAGATAAGGTAGAGAGTAACCATTTATTCATGGAAGTCTAAGTACTAGAGTCCCATCTAAAATTAGAGCCACATGTACAACATGCAAAATAGAACGTAACAGCGCAGTACAGGCCCTTCAGCCCTCGATGTTGCGCCGACCTGTGAAACCACTTTAAAGCCCATCTACACTATTCCCTTATCGTCCATATGTCTATCCAATGACCATTTGAATGCCCTTAGTGTTGGCGAGTCCACTACTGTTGCAGGCAGGGCATTCCACACCCTTACTACTCTCTGAGTAAAGAACCTACCTCTGACATCTGTCCTATATCTATCTCCCCTCAATTTAAAGCTATGTCCCCTCGTGCTAGACATCATCAGCCGAGGAAAAAGGCTCTCACTGTCCACCCTATCCAATCCTCTGATCATCTTGTATGCCTCAATTAAGTCCCCTCTTAACCTTCTTCTCTCTAACAAAAACAGGTTCAAGTCCCTCAGCCTTTCCTCATAAGATATTCCCTCCATACCAGGCAACATTCTGGTAAATCTCCTCTGGACCCTTTCCAATGCTTCCACATCCTTCCTATAATGCGGCGACCAGAATTGCATGCAATACTCCAAATGCGGCCGCACCAGAGTTTTGTACAGCTGCAACAGGACCTCATGGCTCCGAAACTCAATCCCACTACCAATAAAAGCTAACACACCGTACACCTTCTTAACAACCCTCTCAACCTGGGTGGCAACTTTCAGGGATCTATGTACATGGACACCGAGATCTCTCTGCTCATCCACACTGCCAAGAATCTTACCATTAGCCCAGTACTGTCTTCCTGTTATTCTTTCCAAAATGAATCACCTCACATTTTTCTGCATTAAACTCCATTTGCCACCTCTCAGCCCAGCGCTGCAGCTAATCTATGTCCCTCTGTAACTTGTAACATCCTTCCGCACTGTCCACAACTCCGACTTTAGTGCCATCTGCAAATTTACTCACCAATCCTTCTACGCCCTCCTCCAGGTCATTTATAAAAATGACAAACAGCAGTGGCCCCAAAACAGATCCTTGTGGTACACCACTAGTAACTGGACTCCAGTCTGAACATTTCCCATCAACCACCACCCTTTGTCTTCTTTCAGTGAGCCAATTTCTGATCCAAGCTGCTAAATCACCCTGAATCCCATGCCTCCGTATTTTCTGCAGTAGCCTACCGTGGGGAACCTTATCAAACGCTTTACTGAAATTCATTTACACCACATCAACTGCTTTACCCTCATCCACCTGTTCAGTCACCTTCTCAAAGAACTCAATAAGGTTTGTGAGGCACGACCTACCCTTCACAAAACCGTGTTGACTATCTCTAATCAAATTACTCCTTTCCAGATGATTATACATCCCATCTCTTATAAACCTTTCCAAGACCTTGCGCATAACAGAAGTAAGGCTCACTGGTCTATCGTTACCGGGGTTGTCTCTACTCCCCTTCTTGAACAAGGGGACAACATTTGCTATCCTCCAGTCTTCTGGCACTATTCCTGTAGACAAAGATGACTTAAAGATCAAAGCCAAAGGCTCAGCAATCTCCTCCCTAGCTTCCCAGAGAATCCTAGGATAAATCCTATCCGGCACAGGGGACTTACCTATTTTCACATTTTCCAGAATTGCTAACACCTCCTCCTTATGAACCTCAAGCCCTTCTAGTCTAGTAGCCTGAATCTCAGTATTCTCCTCGACAACATTGTCTTTTTCCTGTGTAAATACTGATGAAAAATATTCATTTAGCACCTCTCCTATCTCCTCGGACTCCAAGCACAACTTCCCACTACTGTCCTTGACTGGCCCTACTCTTACCCTAGTCATTCGTTTATTCCTGACATATCTATAGAAAGCTTTAGGGTTATCCTTGATCCTACCTGCCAAAGACTTCTCATGTCCCCTCCTGGCTCATCTCAGCTCTCTCTTTAGGTCCTTCCTAGCTAACTTGCAACTCTCGAGCGCCCTAACTGAACCTTCATGTCTCATCTTTACATAAGCCTCCTTCTTCCTCTTGACAAGTGTTTCGACTGCTTTGGTAAACCACGGTTCCCTTGCTCGACCACTTCCTCCCTGCCTGACAGGTACATACTTATCAAGGACACGCAGTAGCTGTTCCTTGAACAAGCGCCACATTTCCATTGTGCCCATCCCCTGCAGTTTTCCTCTCCATCCGATGCATCCTAAGTCATGCCTCATCACATCATAATTGCCTTTCCCCCAGATATAACTCTTGCCCTGCGGTATATACCTATCCCTTTCCATCACTAAAGTAAACGTAATCGAATTGTGATCGCTATCACCAAAGTGCTCATCTACCTCCAAATCTAACACCTGTCCTGGTTCATTACCCAGTACCAAATATGGCCTCGCCTCTCGTTGGCCTATCTACATACTGTGTCAGGACACCCTCCTGCACACATTGGACAAAAATGGACCGATTTAAAGTACTCGAACTATAGCGTTTCCAGTTAATATTTGGAAAGTTAAGGTCTCCTATAACAACTACCCTGTTGCTTTCGCTCCTATCCAGAATCATCTTCGCAATCCTTTCCTCTACATCTCTGGAACTTTTCGGAGGCCTATAGAAAACCCCTAACAGGGTGACCTCTCTTTTCCTGTTTCTAAACTCAGCCCATACTAACTCAGTAGACGAGTCCTCATCAAACGTCCTTTCTGCCACCGTAATACTGTCCTTGACTAACAATGACACCCCTCCCCTCTTTTACCACCTTCCCTGAGCTTACTGAACTATCTAAACCCGGCACCTGCAACAACCATTCCTGTCCCTGCTCTATCCAAGTCTTCGAAATGGCCACAACATCGAAGTCCCAGGTACCAACCCATGCCGCAAGTTCACCCACCTTATTCCAGATTGCTCCTGGCATTGAAGACACACTTTAAACCACCTTCCTGCCTGCCAGCACACTCCTGCAACTTTGAAACCTTACTCATGACCTTACTACTCTCAACCCCCTGTATACTGGAGCTACAATTCAGGTTCCCAGGCCCCTGCTGAACTAGTTTAAACCCTCCCAAAGAGCATGAGCAAATTCCCTCCCCCAGGATATTGGTACCCCTCTGGTCCAGGTGTAGACCATCCCGTTTTTAGAGGTCCCACCGACCCCAGAATGAGCCCCAATTATCCAGAAATCTGAAACCCTCCCTCCTGCACCATCCCTATAGCCACGTGTTCAACTCCTCTCTCTCCCTATTCCTCGTCTCGCCATCACGTAGCACGGGTAACAACCCAGAGATAATAACTTTGTTTGTCCTAGATCTAAGTTTCCACCCTAGCTCCCTGAATTCTTGCCTTACATCGCTATCCCTTTTCCTACCTATGTCGTTGGTACCCATGTGGACCACGACTTGGGGCTGCTCCCCCTCCCCCTTAAGGATTCCGAAAACACGATCCGAGACATCACGTACCCTGGCACCTGGGAGGCAACACACCAACCACGAGTCTCTCTCGTTCCCACAGAATCTCCGATCTATCCCCCTAACTATGGAGTCTCCAATGACTAATGCTCTACTCCTCTCACCCCTTCCCTTCTGAGCAACAGGGACAGACTCTGTGCCAGAGACCTGTGCCCCATGGTTTACCCCTGGTAAGTCGTCCCCCCACTGATATTGAGCCCACTGCTGATGAGGACCTTTAATGAGGCTAGAGAGAAGGGTATCCTCCCCCCGACAATGTCGCAGGCCTCAATCTCACTCATTCTTAAACGGGAGAAGGACCCTGTACACTGTGGGTCTTACAGGCCAAACTCGTTCCTAAATATGGACGCCAAGCTATTGGCTAAGATCTTGGCCACAAGGATCGAGGATTGTGTCCCGGGGGTGATAGGGGAAGACCAGACTGGATTTATTAAGGGCAGGCAACTTATGCCAATGTGCGGAGGCTTTTAAATATTGTTATGATGCCCTCGGAAGGAGAGGAAGCAGAGGTTGTGGCAGCGATGGATGCAGAGAAAGCTTTCGATCGGGTGGAGTGGTAGTACCTGTGGGAGGTGCTAGGTAGGTTTGGGTTTGGTGAGGATTTTATTCGGTGGGTGCGATTGCTGTACAATCCTGTGGCAAGCGTGCGTACAAACCGGGGGATGAGGCAAGGGTGTCCCCCTCGCCCAGTTATTATTTGCTCTAGCCATTGAGCCGCTGGCCATGGCGTTGAGAGCTTCAAAGAACTAGTCCGGGTTTGGGGGGGGGGAAGAGCACCGGGTCTCGCTCTGCGCGGATGATCTCCTCCTGTATATTTCGGACCCACTGGAGGGAATGGGGGAGGTCATGCGGATCTTGAGGGAATTTGGCAGTTTTTCGGGATATAAACTGAACGTGGGGAAGAGCGAGTTGTTCACCCACCTTAAAGGGCAGGAGAAGAGACTGAGTGAGCTGCCCGGAGGAGGGTAGAGAAGAGCTTTCGCTACAGGTGGCTCGGAAGTGGGATTCGTTGCATAAGCTTAATTTGACTCGGCTGGTGGAACAAATGGAAGGGGACTTTAAAAGATGGGACATGCTCCCCGCTGTCACTGGCGGGGAGGGTACAGACCGTGAAAATGACGGTCCTCCCCAGATTTTTATTTGTATTCCAGTGCCTTCCCATCTTCATCCCTCAGGCCTTTTTCAAGCGGGTGAATAAGATCATCTTGGGATTTGTGTGGGCGAATAAGACCCTCCAGAGAGTGCTGCTGGAACGCAGTCGGGGGGAGGGTGGGCTGGTGGTGCCAAACTTTTGCAACTACTACTGGGCGGCCAACATAGCCATGATTAGGAAGTGGGTAATGGGGGAGGGGTCGGCATGGGAGCGGTTAGAGGCGGCGTCATGTAAAGGCATCAGTTTGGGAGCGCTGAAGATCTAGGGGCAGTGGAGGAGACACAAGAGGGTGGAAGGTGCGTCGGTCTGGACCCCGATATATAATAATCACAGGTTTCTACCGGGCATGATGGATGGCGGGTTCCAGAGCTGGCAGAGGGCAGGTATCAAAAGGATGGGTGACCTGTTTATAGATGGGAGCTTTCCCAGCCTGCAGGCGCTGGAGGACAAATTTAAACTGCCGCCAGGGAACGGCTTTAGATATCTGCAAGTGCGGGCCTTCCTGAGGAAACAGGTGGTGGCCTTCCCGCTTCTGCCGCCACGGGGGATACAGGATTGAGTATTTCCGGTACCTGGGTGGGGAAGGGGAAGGTGTCAGACATCTACCAGGAACTGCTGGAAGCAGAGGAAACCCCGGTGGAGGAACTTAAGGGCAAATGGGAGGAGTTAGGAGAGTTAGAGCCGAGTCTGTGGGCGGAAGCCCCAAGTAGGGTCAATTCCTCCTCACCATGTGCTAGGCTCAGTTTAATCCAGTTTAAGGTGGCCCACCGGGCACACATGACGGTGACGAGGATGAGTAAGTTTTTTGGGGTAGAAGACAGATATGCGAGGTGTGCGGGAAGCCCAGCAAACCATGTCCATATGTTTTGGGCATGCCCGAAGCTTGGAGGGTTCTGGCAGGGGTTTACCAAGGCAATGTCCACGGTGCTAGGTACGCGGGTGGTGCCGAGTCCAGAGGTGCCGATCTTTGGAGTGTCAGAAGACCCGAGAGTTCAGGGAGTGAAAGAGGCCAACGTTCTGGCCTTTGCCTCCCTGGTAGTCCGGAGACGGATCCTTTTAATGTGGAGGGACGCGAAACCCCCGAGTGTAGAGACTTGGGTTAATGACATGGCTGGGTTTCTCAGCCCCGAGAAAATAAAGTTTGCCTTAAGAGGATTAATGCTAGGGTTCTCTCGGAGGTGGCAGTCGTTCGTCGACTTTCTTGGAGAAATTTAAAATGTCGGCAGTAGTAGCTTTCCGGGGGGTGGTCTGTGTGTGAAGATAGAGCCGATTGGGGAAATGTCTATTTTTTCACCATGTTAATGTTTATTGTTATAAAATTTTACAAATAATTCATTAAAAATATTTAAAATAAAACTAAATGGCCAGATGAAAATGGGGAGACGAACTGGGGACAGAAGTGGGCTGGGACTCTGGAGCAAAGCAAGGAGCAGGGCCAACTTCACCTCCTCTTGCGCAAGGCTCAGCCTCATGCAGTTAAAAGTGGTTCACAGAGCGCACCTAACCAGAACCCAAATGAACAGGTTCTTCCCGGAGATAGAAGATACATGTGAATAGTGCCAGAGTGGCCTGGCCAACCACAGCCACATGCTTTGGGTCTGTCACAAAATGGACAGTCATCTCATGTTTTGGGCCTGTCCCAAACTTGTAGGGTTCTGGACAGTCTTCTCCGAGACAATGTCCAAGGTTGTTGGGGGGGCGGGGGGGGGGGGGGGGGGGGGGGGGGGGGGTGGAGCCGTGTCCAAGAGTGGCAATCTTCAGGGTATCCGAACAGCCAGAGCTACACATGGGGAAGAGGTCCAATGCCCTGGCTTTCGCTTCCCTAATTGCAAGCCGGAGAATTTGCTTGGCTGGCGATCAGCAGCACCATCCCAGCTGCTGACCGGCTGGCAGACCTGGCGGAATATCTCCATTTGGAGAAGATCAAATACACCATCCAAAGGTCGGAGGAAGGCTTCCTCAAAACATGGGGACAATTCGTCAGCCTGCTCCAAAACCTATTCGAAGCCAACAGCGATTAGGGGAAATGAAAGAGATGGGAGAAGACAGACAGGAACACACAACTCTGGGGGGAGAGGGTGAGTAAGAGAGGAGGGAACCCAGGAGAACTACAGGGAGCAGAAGTGCCCCCCCCCGAACCAAACCCACAAGGCAGGCAGCAGAAAATAAAAAAGGGAAGAGGGAAGGGGGGTGGAATGGAGAGAATAGGAGTCAGGGGACAGTATACCCTGAATGAAAAGGGGGGGATAGTAAGGAGGGGCCGAGGGAGGACACACCAAGATAGACAATATCAATATGTATATAAGAACCACGCGTGCTGTAAATATTAAACTTAAAGTGACTTAAATTGAAAATACCAATAAAAATATTTTTTTTTAAAGAAAATATTCCCTACATTTAGATGCTTGTCCCTGCATCAAACTTCAGGTTATAAATTGACACATATTTGAGTCATGAATTTGAATGTTTTAAGAAATATCTCAATCGAGTACAGGAACAAGTAGCATCTGCTTGTTAATTTCAAATCTAATAATTTGTTGTAATATCTGTTTATTATGCGCCTGCATGTCACTGTAATGAAAAGGTGCTCGACAAAGCAAGGGTTAATGTGGTACTGGAATAGCACCACCCACAGTGTGATGTATAGTCACATGGAATGAAACTCAGAGAGAACACTCTGGAAGCAGTTTACATGGCACCATGCATGACAATATCTAGAATCTGTAAATAGTTAGGGATTAACAATAAATGGTTCATATTTAAACAAAAAAGTGTAAATGGGAGCTCTGCAAGGATATGCACATAGTAAATTGTCAGGCCTCAGCATAGGCTAAGTATTAACTGCCCAACATAAGCAGCAATTTCAGATGGATTGAGTGCTTCTTTTTAAAGGAACAGTTATATTGAAAAGAGAAACAGCACTGAACAGAGATGCTAAAGAATCTTTTGATCGGATTAATAAATACAACATTGGCAACAGTTTATAAACTAACTCTTGCAGCCTTACCATTGTACTGGTCCACTTCTAGTGCAGGGGAGTCCATATAATATTGATCACAAAGTAGTTTGGCAGTTTCATATGCATCTGTGAACAATGAGCTGATAGTGACCATCTATAAAGCAACAGCATACTATTTCCATACAAAAATTATATTTTTATACAACTGCTTTACACGAAGCTTCTACATCAAATTACTCAGTGTGTGTGCTTTATATTTTGTGGAACATGAAATTTCACCAGAGATTACTAACATGGTAGAGTCCTGATTTTGACCATTGAGCTTGGTGAAGCTAAGACAAGAAGCATCAAGCAAAAAAAAAAAGATGCATGCCGATACTTATAAGCACAATTTGTGAACAATGACAGACATTTTGTACAGTAAGCAGAACATCACCACCTGATAACAGCAGTAGCCAACCTGAGTACATTATCATGCTTATACAATAGAAATGGCTAAGCTAAAGTCATTAGTTTAGTATCAGCAACCAAATTTAGGGTTCTGGGGACAACACAAATAAATAATGGGAATATCAAATCTTAGCCAGAGATTATCTGAACATTCCACTAAAATACAGAGATAGTGGGATGCATTGGTAGCAACCTTCCAAGAATCCTTCAATTTTGGAAAAGTCCAAGAGGATTGGAAAAGTCCCAAATAACACGCTTATTCAAAATGGGAGACTAAAAAAGCAGGTAACTGTAGGTCAGTTAGCTTAATATCTGTCATTGAGAAAATTTTAGAGTCCATTATAAAGGATGTAATTGCAGAACATTTAGAAATACATAATATCAAGCATAGTCAGCATGGCTTCAGGAAGGGGAAATCACACCTGACAAAACTATTAGAATTCTTTGAGGTGGCAACAAACAGGATAGATAAAGGGGAGCTAGTAGATGTAATATACTTGGATGTAGACAAAACATTCAGCAAGATACCGCACAAAAGGCTACTTAATAAGATAGGAGCTAGTGGTGTTGGGGATATTAGCATGGATAGAGGATTGTCTAACGGATAGAAGACACACTGGGATAAAAGAGGCATTTTTAGGATGGCAACCTGTAACTAGAAAGTTCACAGGGATCTGTTCTGGGGCCACAATTATTTACAATATATATTAATGACTTGGACAAGAAAAGTGAATGTACTATTGCTAAGTTTGCAGATGACACAAAAACAGGTGAGGATAAGAGTCTAGAGGGATATAGACAGGTTAAGCGAGTGGGCAAAAAACAGATAGATGGAATGAAGTGCTGCAGTTTGGTAGGAATAAAAGGAGCAGGATATTACATAAATGGAGAAAGATTGCAGAAAGTTGAAGCTCAGAGGGATTTGAGGTCCTCATGCATAAATCACAAAAGGCCAGTGTGCAAGTTCAGCAGGTAATAAGGAAGGCAAATAGAATGTTGGCTTTATTTCAAAGGCAATGGAGTACAAAAATAAGGAGATCTTGCTAAAACTATCCAAGGCACTAGTTAGACCACACCTGGAATACAGTGAACAGTTCTGGCCCCCTTATCTAAACAAAGATATACTGGCTTTGGAGGCAGTCTGGAGATGTTTCACTAGTTTGATCCCAGGTACGGAGAGATTTTCTGATGGAGAAGTTGAGTAGGTTGAGCCGATACTCATTGGAGTTTAGCAGAATGAGGGGCGACCATATTGCGGCATACAGGATTCTCAGGGAGCTTGACAGAATAAGTGCTGAGGATAGATGCTGAGAGGGTGTTTCCCCTTGAGAGAGAGTCTAAGACCCGAGGGCATATCTCAGAATAAGAGGTTTCCCATTTAAGATAGAGATTAGGAGGAATTTCTTCTTTCACAGGGGGACGAATCTGTGGAATTCTTTACCACCGAGGCTGGGTCGTTAAGTATGCTCAAAGCGAAGATTAACAGATTTTTTAATCAGTATGGGAATCAAGCGTGAGAAACAAGTAGAAACTAGAGCAGGAGAAGGCCATTCAGCCCTTCGAGCCTGCTCCGCCATTTAATATGATCATGGTTGATCCTCGATCTCAATTCCATATTCCCGCTTCTCCCCATATCTCTTGATGCCATTAAAATCTAAAAACATTATCTCTTCCCTGAATACATTCAGTAACTTGGCCTCCATAGCCTTCTGTGGTAGAGAATTACACAGGTTCACTAGCCTT